>NW_026057577.1:19232866-19376836 GCF_023721935.1 Panthera uncia
CTTCTCCTTCTTCTCCTTCTTCTCCTCCTTCTCCTCCTCCTCCTCCTCCTCCTTCTTCTCCTTCTTCTCCTCCTTCTCCTCCTTCTCCTCTCTTCCTTCTTCTTCTTCTTCTTCTTCTTCTTCTTCTTCTTCTTCTTCATCAAATTATCCAGGGAATCACCTTTTATTATTATTATTTTCAACACCTTTAAAATGCAATGATCATACTGAGGAACTGCTAGGAATAGAAGTTAAGGTATGAGGACCTTTATTCTAACTACATTTTAATGTTTTCTGCTTCTTTGTATTCTTACGGTGCTTCCTTGGATTTTAGAGGAATCCCACAAAACTTCAATGAACACGTTTGTTCTACCATATTCTTTAATTTTTATATTCTTAACATTATCTGTCCTGACTAGACTTTTCCCTCAGATCTGTACAATCTGAAATATTTAATTAAAACAAACTTTTTTTTTAAATGCTTATTTAGTTTTGAGAGAGGGAGAGAGAGAGAAAGAGCAGGAAAGGGCAGAAAGAGAGAGAGAGACAGAGGATCCAAAGCAGGCACTGCACTGTCAGCATGGAGTGAGATGTGTGGCTCATACTCATGAACCCTAAGATAATGACCTAAGCCAAAATCAAGAGTCAGGTGCTTAACCGACTGACCCACCCAAGCACCCCTGAGTTAAAACACTTTTACTTTAATGCTGAAATGTTTTTCATCTGTTTAAATGTTTTATTTAGGGGCGCCTGGGTGGCGCAGTCGGTTAAGCGTCCGACTTCAGCCAGGTCACGATCTCACGGTCCGTGAGTTCGAGCCCCGCGTCAGGCTCTGGGCTGATGGCTCGGAGCCTGGAGCCTGTTTCCGATTCTGTGTCTCCCTCTCTCTCTGCCCCTCCCCCGTTCATGCTCTGTCTCTCTCTGTCTCAAAAATAAATAAAAAACGCTGAAAAAAAAATTTAAATGTTTTCTTTAAATGTTTTAAATGTTTTATTTAATTTTGAGAGAGAAAAAGAGAGAGAATGCAAGTGGGGGAGGGGCAAAAGAGAGGGACATAGGATCCAAAGTGGACTCTGTGTCGAGAGCAGAGAACCTTACGCAAGAATGGAACTCACAAACCATGAGATCATGACCTCGGCCTGAGTCGGCTGCTCAATGAACTGATCCACCCAGATAGGCGCCCCACCCCATTTTTAGGAGCAAAGGAGACAATGTATGTTTGTTCATAGTTAAGACATTGCACATTTATCTATACTTTTCAAGTGTTTAAAAATTTTTCATTCTCAGGGGCACCTGGGTGGCTTGGTCGGTTAAGCGTCCGACTTCGCTCAGGTCATGATCTCGCGGTCCGTGAGTTCGAGCCCCGCGTTGGGCTCTGTGCTGACAGCTCAGAGACTGGAGCCTGTTTCAGCTTCTGTGTCTCCCTCTCTCTGACCCTCCCCCGTTCATGCTCTGTCTCTCTCTGTCTCAAAAATAAATAAACGTCAAAAAAAAAAAATTAAAAAAAAATTTTTTCATTCTTATCCCCAAAGACCCCCAAGTATCTTAAAGATGCACAACTCTTTGAAACTGAAAAGAGGTTTGTAATTAAAAAAAAAAAAAAAAAGAAGAATGAACATATATATGACTCAAGCATGTTCCAGAAACTCTTCTTAATTGTTCATATATATTAATTTAATCTTCATAGCAGTCCCATGAGATAAGTATTATTAGCATCAGATAAGGAGACTGAGATGCAGAAAAGATAAGTAACTTTTTCATGTATCACAGCTAAATCTTGGTGGAGCCATGATTTAATGTAGAAAGCTACCCTGAATCTGGCCACTTAGATACTGTATTAGACAGCCACCAGACAGCTATTCTACCCATTTTCTTGAGCACAGAGACATTAGCAGGTGGCTGATGACGTCTCTTCCCAAAAGAATAATCAATGGAACTGCTTTTCAGTCAAAGAAAAGCCTTTTTTTTTAAATTTTATTTGTTTTTAACGTTTATTTTTGAGACAGAGAGAGACAGAGCATGAACGGGGGAGGGGCAGAGAGAGAGGGAGACACAGAATCGGAAGCAGGCTCCAGGCTCTGAGCCGTCAGCCCAGAGCCCGACGCGGGGCTCGAACTCACGGACCGCGAGATCGTGACCTGAGCTGAAGTCGGACGCTCAACCGACTGCGCCACCCAGGCGCCCCAAAGAAAAGCCATTTTGATCATTTTCCACCAGAGATCAATAATATGCCAAAGCAGCAGACATGGCACTTAAGGACTCAGCTTTTTTTTTTTTTTTTTTTTTTTTTAAGTTAATTCATTTATTTTGGGAGAGAGGGAGAGAGTGCGAGTGGGGAAAGGGCAGAAAGAGAGGAAAGAATCCCAAGCCGCACTGTCAGCACAGAACCCTACACCGGGGCTCAATCTCACAAACCTTGAGATCAGGACGCTGTATGCCTGAACCATTTAGACACCCCAGAACTCAGGATTTTTTTTTAAAAAATCAGTTTCTTGTTATTACTCAATTGAAAATTTTTAAACATCAGAAAACATTACCATAATGAGTGGCAGAGTGAGGTTAAGAAATGACATAAGACTGGTTATTACTGAAACTGCTGGTACCTATACTGGGATCATAGTATTATGCTTCATGTAATATACACATATATTTGGGCATTTCTATATTAAAAATCAAAAGGAATCAAAGCTACAACTGGGAGAAAGAAGGAGCTATTCGGAGACAGTTTATCCCTTGGCTTTGGAACATTTTTTGTCATTAATCCAAGATTCATCCAAGATTGTAAAATGGTCTCAAATGACACTGCTGTGTATACAAACAAACAGCAGATTATACTCGCTTCCTACCATTTGTTTACTCAGGTTTTTGTTTATTTGTTTGCTGGTTTTAGGTCAAATTCACTTGGTAGGCCATATATGGTGAAGATCTGTAATGTTCTGTTTATGCATGCACTCAGGAGACTCAGTTGAACACTTTATAACTTTCTTAAACTATATTTCAATCAATAAGGAAAAAAAATCAATCCCATATAGAAATATATTCAATAGAAATTAAGGAATGAAGATGCACTATTTCATTGCAGGCATATTACATATCGGAAGAAAGGGAGAATATGGTAATTTAGATTTCTTCAGTGCTTTCGGTCTTATTCAAAGAAGTAGAATTATAAAAATGAAGCCAATGGTTTGGTCATAGCAACGTATAGTGAAAGACACTAAATGATATAAGCAACACTGAACAGAATTAGACTAACTGAAGAGAAAAAAATCTTGAATCTTTTCACAAAAAAGACTATGACGTTGAGATTAAAAAGAGCATTGAAGAAGTTGAAATCATGGTAACAGTTACTATTCTTAACAAATAGGGTATAATTTTGTGAAATAATGAGATTATAACACAAGGAGTGCTGATAAAACTCTTACAGAAGAAAATGGATAAATCATTACATGTAATGAGATTTAACCATCACTGCAAGAGAAATGATATGTAATTAGAGAAAGAAATAGAATATAAAAAGAAAGCAATGTTTCTAACCATGGTTCCGCATTACTAAAAGGCTAGTGATAAAAAAGAAAATACCCTGGGTCTATTAATAAATTACGGACACAATCATCATTCATTATAATAACAATAGTCCTCTCAAATCCAAACTTGTGTACTATCAACCTTTCATTTTATTTAACAAACACCTGTATAGCCCCTTTATTTCACTCTGTGAAAGGCACTATGCTAAGCATTTTACAAATATAAACTCATTTCTTGTGATTCAGTTTGAGACATTCATTCAACAAATCTCTATTGTGTTCCCCAGGTTCACAGAAGATACAAAAAGGAGTAAGACATCATCTCTGCTCTCACGATGCTTCAGATTTCATAGCTGAGTTAAGACACTTGCCAAAAAGGATTTATGATAACAAGGACAAAATGTATCCCTTTGGGGAAGAAGAAAAGCTAACTTGATCTAAGGAATCGGTGTAAGAGCTTGGGAAGAAGTAAGCTAAATCTTCATGCCACATTAGATGGCAATGGAGACAAGGTCATGCCAAGGAAAGCAACACAATGAACGTAGGTATAGAGGCAAAAAAGAAGAGGAGAGCAGTGTTAGCCCAGCTTAGCTAGATCAAAGGGACCTGGAAGGGAAGGAATGGCGGTCAGGCCATAGGTTGAAGCCTTGCTATGGATAGAACCATTGTGAACCTGCACAAAGGTGTTTCGGTGAGGAAACAATGGAAGATGCCATCCAACTCATGCTCTGCCCACCAAGCTATATGCCCTGCTCTGTGCTGTGCCAGCCTAAGAAAGGGCAGCCTTTTATAATGTATTAAAAGGTACTCTCAGCCAGACTGGGTTGGAAGACTGCCTTTATGCTCTATGAAGAAGAGTTTGAGTGTAGCACATGGCAATGGATGGCCTAGCTCTAGTAGGTCTATAGAAAACCCTTGAATGTCTTCTAAATTAATTTACAGTCATAGAAATATAAAGAAGTGGTAGTCAGAAAATGTCCAGGAAGTAGTCAATGCATTATATCACCCATGTGTGCTTCAGACCTTGAACTGGTCTATTGAGACAATATTTAAGCCAACAAGTATATTCACTGGACAAAGAAAATGCTAAACATGTAATAAGCCAGCTCTGAATTTAGAAACCCTCAGCTTAGAAAGAACAAATTCTATAAGAATACTCCACAGCCACATTAAATAAACTAACCAGAGCAGGGAGGGGTCTTTATGAATGCAAATCTGTTGAAAGATAGGTCTTTATGAATGAAAACATGTTGATTGAAGCACAAGTTATGTCAACAAAAAGAACATAGGGTCAAAATGAGATCCCTGGGGAACAACAACATCTAAATTTGGAGCACAAAATATAACAGCTTGGATGATGAATTTAAGTGAGGAGACACACACACACACACACACACACACACAAAAATCCAACCAGGTAAGGGATACCTCTGACAAGAACATGACCAACAACTCCAAATGCACCAGGGAAATCAAGTAAGTTTAAGACAAAAAGCCTCCACTGCTTTTTAAAAAAAATCTTCTGTTTTGGTTTATTTATTTTTGAGAAATAGAATGTGAGCAGGGGAGGGGCAGAGAAAGAGAGAGAGAGGGAGACACAGAATCTAAAGCAGGCTCCAGGCTCTGAGCTGTTAGCCCAGAGCCTGACACAGGACTCAAACTCACGAACTGCAAGATCATGACCTGAGCAAAAGCCAGGTGCTTAACTGACTGAGCTACCGAGGTGCCCCAGCCTCCACTGTTTTTATTTGGGGGAAGGACTTGGTGATCTTAGAAGCAACAACGTAAGTAAATTGGTAGCAAACACCAATGGCTTCCTTCACCACTGAAATTGAGGGGACCAATGGAGAGATCAAAGGAAGCCTACTCTTTTCAGAAGCTTGCCCTCGAAAGGAAACAGAGAAGGGGAGTTTGAAGAAAGAGTCTGGGAGGAGACTTTTGTTGTTGTTGTCTTGTATTTTTCTAATATGAAACAGCCTTCAACATACGTTTTGAGAGAAAAGAGCCAGGAGAGAGAATAAATGAAGCTTTAGACATTCATTGATGAACAAAGATCCTCACTGATAAAGGAGAGAAAGGGAAGGAGACTAGATGGTTGTGTCTTCTCCAAGACCACCCAGCCATGACCAAGGGAGCAAGGATTTCTAGGACAGGAAACCCACAACGGGGGGGGGGGGACGCAGTGAAGACTTTGGGAGCTGGCTCAACAAGGAGCTGCCCCCACGCACCAGTAACATAAGGACATCGGTGAAGCCCAGAACAGTGCCAGCAGGCAGTGGAAGTGAAATGGCGAATATGAGTAGACTGACATAATTAGAATTTTTCTAGGTGGACACCTAAAGCTCGAGTTAAGGGGAAAAGAAACTTCACTGGGGATATTATAAGAGATCTGTCTTCTCAGAGTATAAAACATTTAACATGTATTGTCCTAAATGACTCCATTTTTAACAGGGTTGAGCTGACAAAAGTAAGAAGGAACTTTAGGGCTTTTCTTTACGCTCCAACTTTATATATATAATACTAAGGGGAAAGGCTTCCCTAGTTACCCAGAGAGCTACAGGCAGATCAAAAGTGATGCCATCATTGATCACTGATCATTGATCATGGATTCATGCAAAATGAAGCTGCTCATGTTAAAATCTCACCAGTTTATTTTATATCACTATTTTATTCATCTACTTAAATACCATTTATTTATCTATTTATTTATTTTAAATGTTTATTTCTGAGAGAGAGAGTGAGACAAAGCGTGAGTGGGGGAGGGCCAGAGAGAGGGAGACACAGAATCGGAAGCAGGCTCCAGGCTCCAAGCTGTCAGCACAGAGCCCGATGCGGGGCTCGAACTCACGGACCGCGAGATCATGACCTGAGCCGAAGTCGGACACCCAACCGACTGAGCCACCCAGGTGCCCCATACAATTTATTAAACACCAATGATATTCCAGACATTGGAATGCAAAAAAAAACAAACAAACAAAAAAACTTGTTGAGGCAAAAAAAACCCCAAAAAACCCCCCAGAAAAAACTTTGTTGGCTAATTCTTAAAAAGGATCTATTTTTAAATATTTTCTTTTCTTTTCTTTTTTTAACTTAAATTCAAGTTAGTTACCATATAGCATAGTAATGGTTTCACGAGAATTTAGTGATTCACGACTTACATATAACACCTAGGGCTCATCCCAAGGGCCCTTCTTAATGCCCGTCACCTGTTTACCCCATCCCCCACCTGCCTCCCCAGCGGTAACACTAAGTTTGTTCTCTGTATTTAACAGTCTCTTCTGGTTTGCCCTCCTCTGTGTTTTTTATCTTATTTTTCCTTCCCTTCCCCTATGTTCATCTGTTGTGTTTCTTAAATTCCACATATGAGTGAAATCATATGGTGTTTGTCTTTCTCTGACTTATTTCACTTAGCATAATACACTCTAGTTGCATCCATGTTGTTGCAAATGGCACGATTTCATTCTTTTTCATCACCGAGTAGTATTCCACTGTATATATAAACCACATCTTCTTTATCCATTCACCAATCCGTGGACATCCAGGCCCTTCCCAAAATTTGGCTATTGTTGATAGCGCTGCTATAAACGTTGGGGTGCATTTGCCCCTTCGAATCAGCACTTTTGTATCTTTTGGATAAATACCTACTAGTACAATTGCTGGGTCGTAGGGTAGTTCTATTTTTTAATTTTCTGAGGAACCTCCATACTGTTTTCCAGAGTGGCTGCACCAGTTTGCCTTCCCACCAACAGTGCAAAAGGGTTCCTCTTTCTCCACATCCTTGCCAACATCTATTATTTCCTGAGTTGTTAATTTGAGTTATTCTTACAGGTGTGAGGTGGTATCTCATTGTGGTCTTGATTTGTATTTCCCTGATGATGAACGATGTTGAACACTTTTCCATGTGTCTGTTAGGCATCAGGATGTCTGCCATGGAAAAGTGAGAAAGAAAGAACTTGCATGCAAGCCCAAGTGGAGGGAGGGCTGAGAGAGAGACAGAGACAGAGAGAGAGAGAGAGAGGAGAATCCTAAGCAGGCTCCACACTGCCAGCACAGAGCCTATGCAAGGGCTCAATCTGATAAACCATGTGATCATGACCTGAGCTGAAATCAAGAGTTGGCAACTTAACTGACTGAGCCCCCCAAGTGCCCTAATATTTAATTTTTATTTTTTTAATTGTTCTGAATATGAAGTTTATTGTCAAGTTGGTTTCCATACAACACCCGGTGCTCATTCCAACAGATGCCCTCCTCAATGCCCATCACCCACCCTCCCCTCCCTGCCACCCCCCATCAACCGTCACTTTGTTCTCCGTTTTCCTAATGTTTTATTTTCAAGAAATTTTTCAAAGTTGGTTGGTCTCTTAGGGATGAACGTGTGAACATAATTCTACAAAGTCATTAACCTTTGCATTCCAGAAACAAGAAACTAATGAACGCGCCCTTTGCATCCCTTAGTGGAAACAACTGGGTACAGATGTCCAATTCCTGAATCCAGCCTGTCGAAACTTCAAGTAGAATCAGGTCACAAACACAAACAAAAGAAAAAAAAAAAAAAACAGAACAAAACATGAGGGCGTTTCCGGAAGAGAACAAAACAAAAATAACCTGCAACCTCAGCGTCCATCTCAGAAATAAGTTTATTTATTTTTTTGTTTGTTTAATTTAAGTTTATTAGTTTATTTTGCGGGGAGAAAGAGAGAGAGAACCCCACGCAGGCTCCATGCTGTCAGCACGGAGCCCAACGTGGGCTCAAACTCACGGACTGTGAGACCATGACCTGAGCCGAAATCAAGAGTCGGATGCTTAACTGACTGAGCCATCCAGGTTCTCTCGGAAAATTTACTTAAATGCAAGAGAATGAGTAGTACAGCAAGAACAAAGTTCCTAGAATGATAAATATCATTTTGAGGCCAACTTTAGTAGAGGCTAAAGATGATGATACAAATATTCGAAAAATCTGTCCCAAAACATTCAAAGATACTCTAATGAAAAAAAAAAAAAAATTGGAAGTGGTAGATTATTCAGAGAAGGAATCAGAAAAGATTTATGGAAGTCATGAAATATAGCTCTGGAAAAAAAAAAAAAAAGAAATATAGCTCTGGAAAATATGATACAAAAAAAATGTAAGAACTAGATACGCATATAATATCTGACAATAGTACAAAAACTATTAAACGACTTAGCGATTGAAAAACAGGTTACCTAGGGTTTTTCATGCCATTAAATATATATTACATCTATTTTTTTTATTTGAAAAGTTTGGCATATAACTTGTGTCTGATCACCTTTTAAAAACAACTTTATTGAGATATAATTTATGTGCCGTAAGATTCACCCATTTTAAGTGTGTAATTCAATGAACTTTAGTGCAACTGCAGAATTTTGCCACCATCATATCTAATCTTAGAATATTCCCATTATCCTAAAAAAGAAACCTTGTGCCTATTTATAGTCACTGCTGGGGTTTGTAATAACAATTTCGGAAACAACATTTAATGATTTGATCTCTACAGAATGGTATTCACAAAAAAGTTACGATTGGGAAAGGAGTTTGACGTTTAACCATATGACCATTACCATCTAAAACCTTCACCTTATGGGGCACCTGGGTGGCTCAGGCTGTTGACCGTCAGACTTCAGCCCAGGTCATGATCTCACAGTTCATGGGTTCAAGCACCGCATTGGGCTCATTTTTTTTTTTTTTTTTTTTTAACTGGAAGATGTATGTAATGGGAGAGAGGACAAGAGAGTTGGAATGGGAAGAAACAAATGGAAATAGGACAGCGGGGCCCTGTGCTGACGGCTCATATCCTAGAACCTACTTTAGATTCTATGCCTCCTTCTCTCTCTGCCCCTCCCCTGATGGCATGCATGCTCAGTCTCTCTAAAATAAGTAAACCTTTTTTTTACAATGTTATTCACCTTCTAGATATACCTGAAAAATTTCTTCCAGAACTTGATATGAGAAGTTCAAGATAGGATAAAATCCTGATGGATAGCTCACATGATCTATCTCTAAACTTTAATTCCATGAATAAGAAACAGAAAAGGCATCCGGAACTCACTGTTGGTATATGTAGGTTGCACATAGATGACTGTATTCCAAGAGAATCTCACATCACTTTCGCTTCTGATTCATTCATTAAATTTCACAATATGTGCCGTTGTGGGTCCTTTAAAAAAATATTTGTATTACTTTTCTTTATTTTTGAGAGGCAGAGAGAGACAGAATTTGAAGCAGGCTCCAGTCTCCACGCTCTGAGCTGTTAGCACAGAGCCCGATGCGGGGCCCGAGCTCAGGAACCCTGAGATCATGACCTGAGCAGAAGTCAGACGCTCAACCGACTGAGCCACCCAGACGCCCCATTTGTGGATCGTTATTTAATGACTCTTGCTCAGCAAACCTGAAGCTCTTTTAATTGGCAGATTTTTATTTGTCTCAATTTCTGACACTATTTGCTTTCTTTCTTCCTTCCTTCCTTTCCCTCTCTCTCTCTCTCCCTCCCTTCTTTTCTTCTTTCCTTCCTTTTTCTTTCGATTAGTCTTGCTTGCAAAGTGTTTATTAAGTTCATTAATCTTTTGAAAGAATCAGCTTTTGACTTTGTTCATTTTCTTTGTTGCTTATTTATTGAATGGTTCCTTCTTGGCCTGCCTGGGTGTCCCAGTTGTTTTAGCATCCGACTTTGGCCCAGGTCATGGTCCCATGGCTCATGGGTTCAAGCCCTGGGTCAGCCTCTGTGCTGACAGCTCAGAGCTTGGAGGCTGCTTCGGATTCTGTGTCTCCTCTCTCTCTGCCCCTCCCCTGCTTGTGCGCGCGCGCTCTCTCTCTCTCTCTCTCTAAATAAACATGAAAAAATTTAATTGTTCCTTCTCTGTTCTTTATTCTTTCTTTATTTTCTTACTTTGGGTTTAATTTGTTGTTTTAAGTAATCTCTACACTGAACACGGGACTTAAATTCACAACCCTGAGTCCAAGAGTTCCATGCTCTACCGACTGAGCCAGCCAGGAGCCCCTCTCCTGTTTTTAAAGTTTTATTTATTTAAGTACTCTCTACACCCAAGATGTAGAGATGTTTGATGTGAGACTCAAACTCGTGACCCCAAGACCAAGAGTCGCACGCTCTTCTGACCTAGCCAGCCATCCATTATTTCTGTTCTACCCATTCGAAAGGCTTATTGAATAAACGTTAAAACTTCTGGGTATATCTTCAGTGTGTCGTAACTACTTTCTCATAACTCCCATGATCTTGTCTGTATTAGTCAGCTAGGGCTGCCTTAAGAAAATACCACAGACTGGGCGGCTTAAACAGAAATTTATTTTCTCACAGTTCTGGAGGTTGGAAGTCCAAGAACAAGGCCTCTCTCCTTGGCCTGCAGATGTCTGCCTTCTTGCTGTGTCCCCGGATGGCTTTTCGGCTGTGGGAACGCATCCCTGCTATGTCTGTTTGTGTGTCCAAATTTCCTCTTGGTACGAAGACACGTCCAGTTTTCATTAGTGCCCACTTAAATGACCCAATTTAACCTTAAGTGCCTCTTGAAAGGCCCTATCGGCAAAGAGAGTTGTGTTCTGAGGTGCTGGGGGTGAGACTTAAACATGAATTGGGGGGGAACACAGATCAGCCCATCACATTGTCATTTTGTTCTGCCTTGTGGTAAGAATTCTGGGCTCGGGCGCCTGGGTAACTCAGTTCATTAAGTGTCCGACTCTTGGTTTTGGCTCAGCTCATGATCTCACAGTTCGTGGGTTCGAGCCCCACTGTCGGTGCAGGGCCTTCTTGGGATTCTCTCTCTCCTTCCCCAACGTGCTCTCACTCTCTCAAAAAATAAACATAATTTTTTTTTTTTTTAAAAGAAGAAACTCTGGGCTCAATTTTCCTGCTTATTCATTGGATCATAGAATATCCATTCTATTTCTCCCATTAAGGATTTTAATCTCAGTAAACGTCATCTTATTTCCAACAATTCTAATGTTTCTTTTTCGTATCTTCCTATCCTTTGATGTCGACAATATTTTCTTGAACCTCTCACAATAGCGTTTTGTTGCAGTTTAAATAAATGATTCTGTTATTTGAGACTCTTCCCTCAGGACTTAGTTCTGCGGCCTGAAGTTTGAGCCTCTTTTTCAGAGTGTTTTTCTTCATATGTCTGGTGACATCTCACCATCTGAAAAAGAAGAGTATACTCCTGGCTTATCTTCCGGGTTGGGAGCTCCTTTTGGCGTTTGTTAAGTTCCCTGGGGGACTGCCTTCAGCATGAACCTGTAAGATCTCCCACTTCAGGGACCCTTGTTCAAGGTTTTATCCTAAAAGGAGGGGTGGTTGAATGCAGCATGTGTCACCCTTCCCCCCAACACACACACCCCCCCTCAGCAGACCTTGTGTTACACAAGGCTCCTCTCCAACCTGAACTTCGTGCTGGAGGCCTTCACTATCTGTTTCTTACTCTGTTGCAAAGCATTTCGGGTAACGATCTGGAAGTAGAAAGCCTTTGCGTTCTACTGTTCAGTTCATGTGGTGAGGGAGCAAGGAACTGGACCCTAGTCACGCAGCTCTTTCACATGTGGTTCTTGGGTTGTCCCGAGGGTCACACTGGGACCCCTGTGGACCCTCATGCATGTTAGGTCATTGTTGGGATCGCCGCTAGGCCCACAAAGATCCAACGTGTTTAGTGGCTTTCTTCTACCCCTATTTTTCTTTCCTGGTGTCTACTTTCCAGACGTTTCTTGAAGTCTGTGGTCCTTTCATGGTAACCCAGGTTGTTTTGCAGCATTCTTAAAGGTATAATAGTGTATTATTCTCCATTTCAATGGAGCTTTGGGTGTAAGGGGAGTTAAACAGCTATGCTTCGCCCACTATCTTTTTTTTTTTCAATCTTAGTTTAAATGTTTATTTACTTACTGAGAGAGAGAGAGAGACAGAGAGAGAAAGACAGAGAGCGCGCGCAAAAGGAAGAGAGGGGCAGACAGAGAGGAGGACAGAGAGAGAATCCCAAGCAGTCTCCACCCCTAGCACAGAGCCTGATGGCAAGTTGAGTGTCACAACTGTGAGATCAGGACCTGAGCTGAAATCAAGTGTCGGACACTTCACTGACTGAGCCACCCAGATGCCCCTGTTTAGGCCACTATTTTAAATTTTTTTTTTTTAACGTTTTATTTATTTTTGAGACAGAGAGAGACAGAGCGTGAACGGGGGAGGGGCAGAGAGAGAGGGAGACACAGAATCGGAAGCAGGCTCCAGGCTCTGAGCCATCAGCCCAGAGCCCGACGCGGGGCTCGAACTCATGGACCGCGAGATCGTGACCTGAGCCGAAGTAGGACGCTCAACCGACTGAGCCACCCAGGCGCCCCTAGGCCACTATTTTAATATAGTCCCTCTTAAGTTTCAAATAGAAGAAATAAAAATAATTAGGTTCATCTTAAAAATTTTTTAAAGGATAAAATACATAGGTATATAAAGCAAACAAGCATATGCTTCCTATAAATGTCCTCCTGACCACACTCCCTTCTCCAGTAGAAACTTCTCCCAACACTTTACTATGCACCTCTCCGTACCTTTTCTCCATGTATTTACAAACAGATACATGCTATGCAGAAGGTTTTTTTTTTTTCTTGCTAAAACTGGAATTGCACCATTACAATCTTCCTGCAATTACTTTTTCACATTAAAAAACATTTTTTAAAAAATTTTTCTAAGTTTATTTTGTGAGAGAGAGAGAGAGTGCACCATTGGGGGCAAGGGGGGGGGAGGGGGGGGGGGAGGGGGGGAGAAGGAGGGGCAGAGGGAGGGGAGACAGCAAATCCCAAGCAGGCCCCGTGTTGTCAGCCCAGAGCCCAACGTGGGGCTCAAACTCATGAATCCACAAACTGTGAGATCATGATGTGAGCCAAAATCAAGGGTCAGACACTTAAGCGACTGAGCCACCCTGGGACCCCCACACGCTTTTTATAAAGTTTTATTTATTTAAGTAATCTCTGCACTCAACCTGGGACCCGAACTCATGACCCTGCAATCAAGGGTCGCATGCTATTCTAAATGAGGCAGCCAGGCACCAAAATTACTTTTTCACTGAAGAATAAACAAGAGGGGGGCGCCTGGGTGGCTCAGTTGGTCGAGCGTCCGACTTTGGCTCAGGTCATGATCTCACAGCTCGTGAGTTCGAGCCCCGCGTCGGGCTCTGTGCTGACAGCTCAGAGCCTGGAGCCTGCTTCGGATTCTGTGTGTCCCTCTCTCTCTGCCCCTAACCCACTCACATTCTGTCTCTGTCTCTCTCAAAAATAAATAAACATTAAAAAAAAAAAAAAGAATAAATCAGAGGGCTCCTGGGTGGCTCAGTCAACCGAGCAGCCAACTTTGGCTCAGGTCATGATCTCATGGTTCAGGAGTTCAAGCCCCACATCGGGCTCTCTGCTGTCAATGCAGAGCCTGTTTCAGATCCTGTCTCCCTCCTTCTCTGCCCCTCCCTCACTTTCACATGTGCACACCCCATTCTCTCTCGGCCTCTCAAAAATAAACATTAAAACAAACAAACAAACAAACATTTCCCCAGGTCAGTACGTATAAACGACATCATTCTTTTTATGGCTGCAAAGTATCTTTAGCATGGAAATACTGTTGTTTCTTATGTCAACTCTCCAATTGATGGATGCCATGGACTGAATATTTTGAATATCCCTTCAAAACTTCTGGGTTGAAATCCCAATGGCTAATATGATGGTATTTGGAGATGGGACCTCTGGAAGGTGCTTAGGTCATGATGGTGGAGCCCTCACGGATGGGATAAACGTCCTTATGAGACACAGCCCGGAGAGCTAACTTGCTGCTTCCACGGTATGCGGACATGCGGAGAAGGCAGTGGCCAACAGGAAGCACTTCACTCACTGAGGAAGTGGGCTCTTTCACCAGACAGGGAATCTGGTGGCACCTTGATCTTGGACTTCTAACCTCCGGAACGGTGGGAAATGATTTTCTCTTGTTTCTAAGCCACTCAGTCTATGAAATTTTGTCAGTGCTGCCTGCCCAGACTAACACCGGATAGTTAGACTGTTTCCAAAAAGCTTAGGGTTTGCTTTTACCACCTCAACGGGTTATCAAGGTATTGTACGAATCGAGAGGATCATATAACGTTTTATGTCACTACAGAAAATACTCTTAAACCACTCTTCAGTATGGAAAATGGACACTATTCCAGGAAACGTCATTTCATTGTCTCTCTTATGCTTGGGATTAAATTTATTAGACAGAAAATACTAAGTTACAGTGGCCACGGCTGAGCGTGAAAGCAAACATCTCCTCAAATATTTGCTTTACATGGGTCATTTGAAGTTCTATCAACTCTGCACACATCGCCTTAAACTGCTGAAAATCCAAAAATAGTTATGCTACCGCTCTCCTTATTGTTCCTCCTCCTCCCGAATCCGTTTACTTCTGCGAGATGTTGTGTCCTAAAATTTATTTAGGGGCTCGCTGGGTGCCAGCCATTCCACTGAGTCTTTATTTTATTTTATTTTTTTAAATTTTTTTTAACGTTTATTTATTTTTGAGACAGAGAGATAGAGCATGAACAGGGGAGGGGCAGAGAGAGAGGGAGACACAGAATCTGAAACGGGCTCCAGGCTCTGAGCTGTCAGCACAGAGCCCGACGCGGGGCTCGAACTCACGGACCGTGAGATCATGACCTGAGCCGAAGTCGGACGCTCAACCGACCGAGCCACCCAGGCACCCCTCCACTGAGCCTTTAGTCAGAGGATTTCACTTAGCCCAGACACCCAGGAAAGTATTAACCCCATTTTTAAACGCGACAGATGCTGTTCAAATCCCAGTTTTATTCTCTGTTGGCTTTGCGCAAATAATACAACCTCTTTGAGCCTTGGTTTCCTTGTAAAGAAGATAAGAAACATACACCAGCATTAAATAATTAACAAACATTTATCAAGGTCTTACTGTGAGCCAGGAATTCTCTCCGGGACCGCGCCGCAAGGGAGTTTGGAGGATTAAATGAAATCATGCGGGTAACATGTGGCACACAACGGGCAGGCACATGGTAGCCATTATTACTGTAGTTAGAAAGACACCAAGTGTGAATTTGAATCCAAGTCCATATAAGGCCAAAGGCGCCCCCGCCTTTTTTGAAATGACTCCATGCTCTCTTCCTGAAACCAACAACGTGGGTCTATACCTACAATTGACTGCTCCTTCCACTGGTTTCCACAGTCCAAGTCCTATGATTCTTCCAAAGCTAAAAAGCAAAGTGGATGGCTCCTGGCTGGTTCAGGTGATGGAGCGTGTGACTCTCGATCTCAGGGTCATGGGTTTCAGCCCCACGTTAGGTATAGAGATTACTTCAAAATGAAATCTTAAAAAAAAAAAAAAAAAAAAAAAGGAAACCCAAACCTACCATGGTTTCGGGTCACAGAGGTATGCTTAATTTTAACCCATTTTTTATTTCTCCAACTTTGCTATTTGTTTGCACCGTGTTCTGCACGATCTAGTTTTCCAAAGGTTGGCCTCCATTTTTTTCTCCAGTGCCTTCTTAAACATACCTCCTTTTTCCAGACTTCACATGGACTGTACTTTCTACTGCTTTCATGTTGGCTTTTTAAAAAAAATTTTTTTAATGTTTTATTTATTTTTGAGACAGAGAGAGACAGAGCATGAACAGGGGAGGGGCAGAGAGAGAGAGAGAGACACAGAATCGGAAGCAGGCTCCAGGCTCCGAGCTGTCAGTCCAGAGCCCGACGCGGGCCTCGAACTCACGGACCCACGGCGAGATCATGACCTGAGCCGAAGTCGGACGCTTGACCGACCGAGCCACCCAGGCGCCCCTCATGTTGCTTTTTACAGGCTTACGCTGTGACTACACATGAGGCAGACTGAGCAATACGCAAATGCAATCTGATTTTATGAAGTCTGCAAGTCAAAAGAAAGGGAAGGAAGGGCAAGTGGAATACCTCACCAGTGTGAAAGAGGGGAGCCGAGTGCGACAAGGTGGCAAGGGACAACGTTTAAACGTATTGAGGCTTTTTGAAGTTGAAAGAGATTCAACCAGTGCCTGTAATGTTACAGTAATAAAACTGGGAAGGTGAATATAAGTCAGCGTGGGTCAACATCTGACCTAACTTCACTCTGTTGTAAACATAAACACTGTCCCCCCCCCCCCATTCAAATGGTAAGCGTTTTTCACTGCTTCCCGTAGGCTATTCCTTCTTTACTAGACCCCTAGAGTTTGCTTGTTACCTTTAGTTGATTATTTGATGATTTCTATACCAGGATTCATACCAGAAGAGGCAATAAGGTCATAAAGCCAAATATAGCCAGAATTTTTATCCCAAACAACAACTTTCCTATTTTCAGGCCATAGTTGACTAGGCCTGACTAATTCTACCCCTAAAAAGCAATGTGGTCAGTGGGTAGAAGAGATCTCTTACAGCAGAAGACGATTTGGTGATTGGCTCTTAGTGGAATGAGTAGGCTGGCTGAGAATGGGGGCAGGCACCATGGAAAGAACCCTGGATTCAGAGTTAGAATCCTGAATTCTTGTCCTAGATGTCACTAATCAACTGTGGTGCCTAGGGCGAGCCACTTAAGTTTTCTGCTGTGCCCTAGTTTTTCTTGTCATAAATTGGGACAAGAAGGCTTGCTCTACTTACCTCGTTATTTGTTGCGAGGGTCACAGGAGTTAATGTGCATGAATGTACTTTTAAAAGATAAAGCCCGGGGCGCCTGGGTGGCTCAGTCGGTTAAGCGGCCGACTTCGGCTCAGGTCACGATCTCGCAGTCCGTGAGTTTGAGCCCTGCGTCGGGCTCTGTGCTGACGGCTCCGAGTCTGGAGCCTGCTTCCGATTCTGTGTCTCCCTCTCTCTCTGCCCCTCCCTCGTTGTGTTCTGTCTCTCTCTTGCAAGAATAAAAAAATAAAAAGTAAAAATAAATAATAAATAAATAAATAAATAAATAGATAAATATTAAAAAGAAAGAGATATATTAGAGACTGATGGCAAGGCAAGAGGAGATATTGAGATAAAGATATAATAGCGAAAACGAAATCTAGATCAGTTTAACATTTGATTAAATAATAATGAAGGTGAGTGTTTTGCTCTAGTGGGAATTATTTGAAAATTTAACCTAAACGTATACGAAAGGAAAGGAACGGTCGCGTAACTAGAATCCAATGTTTCCACTTGGCAAAGACCTTAGAGAATATTCTAATCCAACTCCCTTCATTTCGTAGCTGAAAACATGGAAACTCAACTTTCTTGCGTTTTGTCCAAGACCGCACATCTGAGGTAGTGGCAAGGTTATTCTAATATTCCGGCTACTCAGAGCTATCTTTGAAACCATTTTTTAAGTGCAAAGGGAGAGACTGGCTCCAGGGGGTGGCTAGAGTAAGGATCTGGGATTCCAGAAATAGGTAAAATGGCTATGGGTGGTGTGACTGGTCTAGGAGACTATGCAAAGTCCATGGAACAGCCATGAGCAAAGGCAGCTTTGTTGAATGATTCTTTCCAATATAGAAGCAAAAGTGGGTCAAACAAATTCTAAAGGAAAAACAGGCTGGCTGAAGAGAGACCTTCAGCTGGAGACAATGTAGACCCAAGGAAGAGCTTCCAGAAGTTAAAAGTGGCTAACCCAAATGCACTTGGGAAGAACAGCAAGAGAATGATAATACTACTCCCACTACTCTGCTACTATGACTTATAGCTAACTTTTATGCTTTTTTAAAACATAATTCTGCGGGGTTTTTTTTTAGGGTTTTTTTTGGGGGGGGAGAGGGAGAGAGAACCCCAAGCAGGCTCCCCACTGTCAGTGCAGAGCTCTTTGTGAGGCTCAAACTTACAAGTTGTGACGTCATGACCTGAGCTGAAACCAAGAGTCGAACGTTTAACTGACTGAGCCACCCAGCCGCCCCCTCTTAACTCCGTTTCTAAAATCTCACACAGATGGGCGCCTGGGTGGCTCAGTTGGTGAAGCATCCGACTTCAACTCAGGTCATGATGTCACGTTACGTGCGTTTGAGCCCCACGTCGGGGTCCTCACTGAGAGCGTGCAGCCTGCTTGGGATTCTCTCTCTCTCTCCATCAGCCTCTCTCTCTCACTCCATCAGCCTCTCTCTCTCTCTCTCTCAAAATAAATAAATAAACATTAGAAATAAATAAATAAAATCTCACACATGTATACAAAATTGAAAAAGCAACTATTATCTCATTCGGGGGGAGGAGGAAATGGAGGCAGAGTGGGAGAACTGGAACTTGCGTAAGTTCAACATCCACATGCTGAACCACATTGGGCCATGACCTCCAAAAAAGGGAAGGACAGTAAGAGACTATGTGTTGGGTTTAGCAACTAAGTTACTTGATAGGGGTGCATTGTATGACTTCCACACACTATCAATGAATCGGTATACAATAAACTCCCCAGAACCTACGTTAACACTTTGTTTCAAAATTGTAACTTCAGGGGCGCCTGGGTGGCTCAGTCGGTTAGGCGTCGGACTTCGGCTCAGGTCACGATCTCGCGATCCGCAAGTTCCAGCCCCGCGTGGGGCTCTGGGCTGATGGCTCAGAGCCTGGAGCCTGCTTCCGATTCTGTGTCTCCCTCTCTCTCTGCCCCTCCCCCGTTCATGCTGTGTCTCTCTCTGTCTCAAAAATAAATAAAAACGTTAAAAATTTTTTTTTTCAAAATTGTAACTTCACATATTAGCATCCTGCACCGAGTCAGTGTAATTCCTATGTATATGGTTTTTCATTTTAGTGTAGATATGATGAAGTGGATACAAAGTGGCCACGGACACTGGCTTGCAATTAATCCTAGTGGATTGATGTTTACACCCAATAACAATCAGCATAATCAGGTCATTTCTATACGAGTTAAATATTTATAGAAGTATAGGATCAGAAATTTATCAAGTGTTGATGTATCATTTTAGGAGAAGCTATTTGTGGACATTCACCATAGGACCACCAGTCATTCATTCCTTCTTTCAACAAATCTTTTTTTGTTTTTAATGTTTATTTATTTTTGAGAGACTGAGCACAAGCGAGAGAGGGGCAGAGAGAGGGAGACACAGAATCTGAAGCAGGTTCCAGGCTCCGAGCTGTCAGCACAGAGCCTGATGAGGGGCTCAAACTCATGGACCGCGAGATCATGACCTGAGCCGAAGTCGGATGCTTAGTTGACTGAGCCCCCCAAACGCCCCTTTCAACAAATCTTGACTGAGCATCTATTGTGTGTCAAGCTCTGTTATAAGCACCAGCTATAACTGTTATATATAGCAATGTCCCTGCTGTCATGGAATTTGTATTCTAGTGAAGCTGAGAAACAATAAGAAAGGAAACAGGTAAATATATATGATAATTTCAGCTAGTAAGAAAAATTTTTTTAATATATTTTATTTTTAAGTCATCTCCATACCCACTGTGGGGCTCGAACCTACAATCCCCAGATCAAGAGTTGCCTGTTCTGACTGAGCCAGCCAGGTGCCCTTCAGATAGTAAGAAATGTTATGAAGAAGGGGCACCTGGGTGGCTCAGTCAGTTAAGCATCCGACTTCGGCTCCAGTCATGATCTCACGATTCGTGGGTTCGAGCCCTGTCTCGGGCTCTGTGCTGACAGCTCAGAGCCTGGAGCCTGCTTCGGATTCTGGGTCTCTCTCTCTCTCTGCTCCTCCCCCATTCATGCTCTGACGCTCTCTCAAAAATAAACATTAAAAAAAAAATAAAGAACTGTTATGAAGAAAATAGAAGAAAATGGCGTGAGGGAACATGATGTGGGCCGAAGGAATTTTAACTCCCTAACTGCCCCCACTCCATTAAAAACCAACAACGATCTCCTTTCCTGTACATGATTCATTCCTCTGAAATAGGCACCAGAAATATGCTTGCTTTAAAGGGAATACTAACATTTGAAACAGGAGCAGCCCCAGAAAAATCATATCTTGGTTCTGTGTGGCCAAGGGATGCACAAGAAAGGGCTCCCGAGGCATTGTCCACTCCATCATTGGCCATGTGCGGCTGCCTCGTTGGGAGGCAAAACAACGTTGGAATTCCAATCAGCTATTCAACAAAGATAGAGTAACAATAATTGCTATGGTCTGGTTAGTTCCAAATGAAGCCACAGCGCATCAGTTTCCTTTGTTCTATCATACCCATCGGACGCATAGATCAAATTCGGCTAAGCTGATAACACAGACTGACATTCTGAAGTTACCAGGAAGCTCTCCATAGTGTCCGCGTCATTTTCATAACGCTGTCCTTTCCTTTTCATAAGCAAAGAGGCTCCACTAGGGGAAGAATGCCTGTGACCCTGTGCATCTATGTTCCTTACAATCAGGGAGTTCCCTGTATCAGGTTTACCACAGTCTTACTGGTCGCTGTTCTTCTGAGGACAACAGTACCAGCAAGATCAGTCACCTTTGAAAGATTTCACGTATTTACGTAAAAACAAAAAAAAATTTTTTTAACACTTATTTATTTTTGAGAGACAGAGAGGGACAGAGCAGGAGCAAGGGAGGGGCAGAGAGAGAGGGAGACACAGAATCCGAAACGGGCTCCGGGCTCTGAGCTGTCAGCACAGAGCCCGACGTGGGGCTCGAACCCACAAACCACAAGATCATGACCTGAGCTCAAGTCGAAAGCTAAACGCACTGAGCCACCCAGGTGCCCCATGAAAGATTTCATTCAGTTTGTACCCAGACCACAGAGGCTCTGTGAGGAGACCTGGCCCCCGGTGTGTTTCCTCAGAACCAGCCCAAGGAACGTATTTTCTCTCAGTCGGCCCAGGGCCCCGGTGGGAGGCAGGCCCCATCAAATGCAGATTGACATCTATTTGTTGCACAACTAGAAAAGGCAGTTCCATTCTGAATTATTTAACATGGCAACATTTTGCACATATAAATCATGTCCAGCTTTATTAGATTAGGCCAATTGAAGAAATATATACACCTGCCTGTCATGTAAAGCCCTTCATCTTGGGGAGCCGACTCCCCAGGGGGACATCCCAGGAGGTAAATTGAATACTGAGTGGTTTATCTTGCGATGTGGCCCGGATGGGAAATTGAAATTCCCGCACGGACGCCGAATTTCACATCAAAAATGAGAACCCAGTTCATCTCTCTCGGTTACCAGGGAACTAATCACTCTCAAAACTCGGATTTACATGACCGCGGCCATTCTGTGCCCTTTATGTTGGAGCTGGGCCCTGCCACCGTGATAATGTCCCTAAAGCCCTTTGAGGTCCTCACATGAAAGGCGTTTTGCAAATACAAACTATCACTTGCATCAATCAGCCAAGGAGCTTGCTATCATTTCCCTCCATCACTGGGTTTGCCAGAATGGCACGGGAGATAGCAAATGGCATACAGTGAGACGAAAAGAACAGAGATTTACAGGGACTGGCTGCTTTTTAATCAGACAAGGCCTGATGATGCATAGCTGATAGGCCTGATTTTCTGTTAGGAGAAAAAAAAAAAAAATACACCCAGGGTTGTTCTCGTACTTGAGATCTCAGAGAAAAATCTCTTCCATAAAAACAGGCTGTACCTCAAATGCTCTTCCTAAGTTCAGGGAAAACAAAAATCAGTACCACATATGGGGACAGCACTGAGAAAATGGGATCCTATTCCTGCTCCCCGCCCCCCCCCCCCCCCCGCCTCCCCCTCCTCCTTTTTTAAGACCTTGTTAAAGGGAGAAACGATGCATTTGAAAAGAAAAACAAGATAAGGAGACCCAGTGCCATTACTCTGGATAGCTGAGCGGTGGAGAATGGAAAACCTATTGGTCTCAGTTTTGCTGCCACAATGGCCTTTTATGAGCGGGATTAGATACGCCGAGAAGTGGGACAGCATTCACTGGTGCCCCCGCGACAATCTGGAAAAAGGACGATAAAAATCAGTTTGTCGGAAGGTTAAATCACCCAAGACTTCCTAGATTGGCTTTTCAGATTGTTTTTCCTTTGGAAAGAAGATGAAACAAGAAAGAAATATGGGCTGAAAGCTGATTTCCCCCCCCCGCCCCCCCCACCCCCGTCCCTTTTTCCCCCCTTCAGTGCAAGATGTAGCATTCAGAAAACATGTTGAGCCAGTTGAGACATTAAAAAGATCAGTCTCTGGCTGTTGAATGAAAGGCTGCTATGCATGTGACTCACATACTAAATGGAAACCTGCCTTCAAAGCCTATTTTACTGCCTAATTATATATACACAAAATGTAGCTGTCTGTTTCAATCAAATCATAGGAAAAGGAATAAAACTCCTCTAAAGATGCAATTTTCATGGTTTGTCATAACCTTAGAAACACTGCTAATGCAAACGGAGGACGTACAGCTGCATGGTCCAGATAAGGTCCCAGTAATTGTTTTTTCTTTTAATTATTACTTTATAAAGACATTATACCTCCTACTCCGAAGAAGGAAAATTAGTGTCCTCTGTCTCCTTTTTTTTTTTTTTTTTCCCTTCCCCTCCTCTCCCATTTTCACACCAGGCTTGTTGATATGCATTTCAGATGTGGCTAGAAGCCAGTGTAGCTATGGAAATAATATTTAAGTAACCGCCATAACTACAGGCTTTCAGAGGGTTCCAGGGAGGAAGCCTTTTCCAAATTTATGTTTTGAATTGAGTAGAGCTTTCCAAAGCACAAAACAGAGTGCCAGGGATCAGGATAAAGTGCTTACACCCAAACAAATGTTTGTACTTGGCTTTCACGGAAATAGTTTCTATTCGTAAGAGTGGATGTATTTATTTTTGAAAATTATTAATTGCATAAACATTTTCATTGTTGTCATCCTCGCTGAAGGACCATGTCATAAAATACACAAAAGGCTCCCCCCCCCCATTTCCTACGTACAGATCTTTCTTGTGCAATAACCCGAAACTGTAAAGTTTAATAAGCCATTACTAATTTACATATTTTCATAGATTCAAATCATTAAAATGCAATGATATTTTAATGGCTTAATATATATCTAATTGCAGATTAAAACTTTCGAACGCTGGAGATGGCATTGAACGTACCACCACGGGATTCCGTGTATCTAATTCAGAAAACATTGGCAGCTACCAGCCTTTCCGAGGGAAACACAGAGTTCATTACTAGATGAATAAATCGATTATCTTGTAATGTGCCTCTTTTAAAAAAGTCATCATTGTAAGTATACCCACCACTCCGAATCTCCTCCCACCTACCCCTGTTATATTAATTTGGAACCTGCTGTATTAATCCACATAGTAAACAATTTGATTAAGAATTCGACGATGAGGGGCGCCTGGGTGGCTCAGCGGGTTAAGTGTTCGTCTTCGGCTCCGGTCATGATCTCACGGTTCGTGAGCTGGAGCCCCACATTGGGCTCTTTGCTGTCAGTGCAGAGCCCGCTTCAGATGCTCTGTCCCACTCTCTGTCTGCCCCTCCCCTGCTCTCTCTCTCAAAAATAGATATTTAGAAATAAATACTTAAAAAAGAATTCTATGATGATGAAGCAAAGCTACTTTCCATGATTCTGAGGAATCCAAGACCATGAGAGATAGGTAGAAAATCAGAAGCAGGCAAGAACTGAATGAAGCTTAGGCTCTAGATTTCATTGCCTATATCCCAAATTCCAAAATGGGACTTGGGACCTGTTAAAAAAAGAATGTCCACGAATGTTCACAGCAGCCCTATTCACAATGGCCAAAAAGCAGAAACAACTCAAATGTCCATCAACAGACGAATGGATAAACAGATTGGTCACACACACAAGCACATATAAACACACACAGCAGAATGTTATTCAGCCACAATAAAGGACAAAGTACCCATCCATGTTGTAAGGCGGATGAATCTCACAACCATGCTAAGCAAAAAAAGCCAGCCGTGAAAGGTCATGTACTATATGAATCTATTTACGTGAAATATACAGCATAGGTCAATTCATAGACACAGAAAGCAAACAGGTGCTTGTCAGGGGCTGGGGGAAGAGAGACTGAAATGTAATGATTTAGTGGGTAAGGGGATTGAATTTGGAGTGATGCAAATGTTTTGGCACTGGATAGAGATAGCACCTAAGCAACACTGAACGGACTACATGCCACTGTGTTATTCACTTTAAAATGGTGAATTTTAGGGCACCCAGGTGGTCGAGTTCCCGACTCTCGCCTTCAGCTCAGGTCATGATCTCACAGTCATGAGATTGAGACTCCAGTGGGGCTCTGCCCTGAGCGTGGAGCCTGCTTAAGATTCTCTCTCTCTCCCTCTGCTCCTCCTCCCCCATTCACACATGCTCTCTCTCTCGCTCTCTCTCTCAAAAAAAGTTAATTTTACGTGTCTTGCACCTCACCTCAATGAAAACAAATTGTGATCACATTATTTATCACTCCCTTGACTCGTTCATTTACGACTTCAAGGAGCATCTATTTACCATTGATTCTGTGTCAGGCAATGCGGTAGTGGCTAGAGCTGTCGTGTTGAGTTAGCTAGGCTCGCCTCAGGGACCTCGCGCTCTAGCTGAGGGGCAGAGAAAGCAAGCCAAGTCAATAGTTACAAACAGAGTTACCTGACGGAGTCCGTGGCATGGATGTTTTAGCTGCAGGGGTTAATGAAGGCCTTTCTAAGCAGATGACAGCTGAGTTCAGTCTTGGAAAACAAGCATACATCAGTGGAAGATGGAATTCTCTCTCTCTGTCCCTCCCCCGCTCGCTCTGTCTCTCTAAATAAATAAATAAATAAACTTAAAAAAAAAAAAAAAGGAAAGAAATACATCTGGGGAAGAGCACGACTCAGAGAGAGAAAAATACACACACCAAGGCAGGAGTTGGTCATTTGGCAGAAATGAATCCAACTGGTAAAGCGAAAGGAGCTCCGGGGAAAAGGACGAGTTGAAATCAAAGACGTAAGCGGGAGCCAGTTTACATAGGATCTCGTAGGTCATGTTCAGGAACGCAGGTTTTACTCCAGTTGTGTTGGGAAGATACTGAAGAGGTTTAAGCAGAGAAGTGCCATGCATCTTTCAAAAGATCATTACTGCGGACAAATTAAGAGCCGATGCGAGAGGGGCAGGGCAGCAGAGGGAGGTGTGGAAGTAAACAGACCACGAGCAGCCTGCCGTAGTAGAAGAGACAGAAGATCATGATGGCCTGGACCAGGGTGTGGGCAGAGGACACGGAGAGAAAAGGACGGATTCAAGATCCACCTTGAAGGTAGAAGAGTCAGAATGTGAACCGAATCAGGTAGGTAGAAAGGGGAGAACAGCGAAGGGATGACACCTATTTTTGTCCGGGGCAGCTGGGCAGATACAGGTGCCACTTCCCGGGAAGAGGGCCGTGTTAGGTTTCTACTGCCACTGTAATAAACAACCAGAAACTTAGCAGCTTTGATACAACACAAATCTGGCACGCCAGGGTGGCTCAGTGGGGTGAGTGCCCAGCTCTGTAACTCGGCTCAGGTCACGATCTTGCTGTTCGTGGGTTCGAACCCCGTGTCGGGCTCTGCACTGACGGCACAGAGTCTGCTTGGGATTCTCCTTCTGTCTCTCTGCCCCTGTCCTTGACTCATGCGTGTTCTCTCTCTCTCTCTCTCTCTCTCAAAATAAATAAACTTCAAAAAATAAAACCGAGGCACCTGGGTGGCTTGGTCGGTTAAACGTCCGACTACGGCTCAGGTCGTGATCTCACAGTTTGTGAGTTCGAGCCCCACGTCGGGCTCTGTGCTGACAGCTCGGAGCCTGGAGCCTGCTTAGGATTCTCTGCCTCCCTCTCTCTCTGCCCCTCCCCTGCTCACACACTCTGTCTCTCAAAATAAATAAATAAATAATAAAACCATTAAAAAAGTAAAAGAAAAATAAAGCCAACACAAACGTATCATCTTCTTGGATGAGGAGTCTGACATGATTCTTAGGAGGCTCAGACCGGGGGTGGGCAGCACTGTGTCCCTTTCTAGAGGTTCTAGGGGACAATTTATTTCCTTGCCAGGTCTAGCCTCTAAAGACCACCCATACTTCTTGGCTCATTTCATCAGATTTCTTTTGCATCTCTTCCCTCCGAGCTTTCTTTTCTTATTTCGTCTCCCTCTGTCCAGAGCTGAGAGGAGTTCTGTACTTTGAAGGATTCAATTGGGCCCATGTGGATGGTCACCCTGCCATGATCTCTAGTTTTCTTTTCCCTTGTTCCATGTCCTCTCTTCTACCTCCTCCTTCCACTTTTAAGGACCCTTGTGATGACATTGGGTCTCCTCAGATAATTCCAGATAATCTTTCCATCTCAAGGCTTTTTTTTTTTTTTTTTTGAGAGATCGAGAGAGAGATCGAGAGAGACACAGCTTGAGCAGGGGAGAGAGAGAGACAGAGAATCTCAGGCACGCCCCATGCTCAGCACAGAGTCCAACAAAGCGTTCGATCCCATGACGCTGAGATCATGACCTGAGCCAAATCAAGTCAGATGCTCAGATGACTGAGCCACCCGGGCGCCCCTGAAGGTCTTTAATCTTCCTCGCATCTGCAAATTTTCTTTGGCCACAGAAGAGAACATAGTCACAGGTTGCAGGCATTATGTGTGCACATCTTGTAGAGAGCAAGAATTCTTCTTACCACAGGGGTAACTAGGAGAAGACAAGGTTTAAGATGATAAGTAGAGATTTAACTCTGAGATGACTGGGAGATACCCAGTGTGGATACTGGAACTCCATTTATGTCTAAAGTTCAGGAGAGCCGTCTTGGCTAATAGGTAGAAATGTACAAGCAGTGATACATAAAACCATGGCACTAGGTATGATTGATTGCCCAGAAAGAGAAGGAGATAGAGAAGAAGGTCTAGAACCAAGCCCCAAAGCACTCTGGCGTCTGGAATTTGGGAGTGGGAGGTGGGCAGAAACAGGGTAAGAGGCAATTGGGGAATCAGGAGGAAACGCATCAAAGAACATGATATCTTGGAAACTAACAGAAGAAGAAAAGCATTTTACTAATCTTCATGTGGTAGAGAGAGAGAATAAGTCACAGAAGCAACCTTGGAATCTGGCAATATGGAAACCACCGGTCAGCTTGCCCAAAGAGGTTTCCATGGCGTCAGACCGAACATGAGGCGAGAAAACAGAAATCATGAGATTAGATAGTGTTTTGAGAAAGTGTGGTTCTGAAAGACAAGAGGAAACTGGGGCACCATTTTGGGAGGCATTTGTAAAAGTAAGGGGGAGTTGTCGTTTGTTCATTTGTTTCCTTGTTTTTTCAATAAGATTGAATATACCGGCTTGGTGCTTCTCAAAATGTGGTCCCCAGACCAGCAGCATCAGCGTTGGCTGGGAACTTGCTAGAAATGCAAATTTTTGACTCCCATTCCAGATCCAGTGAACGAGAAGTTCTGGGGGTAAGACACGGCAATCTGTGTTTTAATGAGCCCTTCGGTGCTTCTGACACAAAAATCAGGTTTGAGACCCAATACCGCAGGGGTGATGGCTGTCATCTAATGAAGAAGGAGGACCGACGTTACACAAGAAGGGGGGGGAACGCTTGAAGTTTGCAAAACGATACAAGGGTGAGACATCAGTCAAATTAGGGGTGTTTTCCCCTGGACACATCCTCTTTTCTTTTTTTTTTTTTTTAATGTTTATTTATTTAGTTTTGAGAGAGAGAGAGAGAGAGAAGGAGGGAGAAACCAAAGCAAGCTCTGTACTCTCAGCGCACAGCCCGACACAGGGTTCGATCCCACGGACCTTGACATCATGACTTGAGCTGAAACCAAGAGTCGGACGCTTAACCGACTGAACTACCCAGGTGCCCTGTAACGTCCTCTTTTTTAAGAGCTAAGTTAAAGAAGATGGGTCCAATTGGAGGCAAGCCTGAAGGTCAGACAACAAGATGATAGAAGCAAGCCATGACCCATTAATTTATTTTTATTAAAAAAAGGGGGGGGGATTGACTAAATAGGCAGATATAAAATACAGTCTACAAACATTTGATATCTGAATTTTAGGAAGACATATGACAAACTGTCAATTAGCTGCTGAGAAAGAATGGAGACCTAAAAATCGGGGAACAGGAGAGTTGAAGGTGGCGGTTAAGCACCAAGGGGGATTTCTAGCAGTAGAATAGTGGCAGGTCTCCATAGAAGGATTTCCCTGCCCAACCCATTTTACCCTCTACGTTGCTGAAGGCAAAGGAAGTGTACAAATCAAATCTGAATTTGGTATAAAACTGGGAAGTCCACGAATGTACTGGAGGACATAATGTAGATTTAGAACAATGTTGACAGAATAGAACGATGAGCCAGAAACTGAAGCTAAAAGTGAACAAGGACAGGGCACCTGGGTGGTTCAGTTGGTTAAGCATCCGGCTCTTGAGGGCAGCTCAAGTCATGACCTCACAGTTCGTGAGATCAAGACCCACGTCAGGCTCTGTAATGACAGAACGGAGCTGGCTTGGGATTCTCTCTCTCCCTCACACTTTCCCTGTCCCTCCCCTGCTCATGCTCACTTGCTCTCTCTCTCTAAATAAATAAATAAACTTAAAAAAAAGTGAACAAGGACAACACTTATGTATTTATAGTATTTTAAAGATTGTTTCTAGGGACAGTTTTGGGATGGGATAGGACTGAGATTTGGATTGACAGAAGTTGGTAGGAGAAAACCCTGGAAATTTTAGTTACCTACAAGTTCCATACGAGCCAAGTAACTCAGTCTTAGCTTCCATTAATAAAAGTGAAGTAACCAGATCAAAAGATGCTTCTACTCTTTCCGAATTGTCACTGAGTCTACCAGGGGGAATTGTATACAGAACAAGAGGACACCCAGGACTAGAGGACATCATGCATCAACATATGAGCGCACAGAGAAGTCTGGAAGTCTTATTGTAAGCGGAATCTTCAAGTTACGTGAACTACAGTGAATCACACAGCACATATTTCTTGAGCCAGACAAAGCTCTGGGCGATGGTGACAGAGTAGAAAAGAAAAAAAAAAAAAAGAATAAGGAATTAATCCAGTTAAGTTTATTTATTTATTTTGAAAGAGAGAGAGAGAGAGAGCGCATTAGGGAGGCACAGAGAAAGAGAGAGAGAGGGAGAGAGAGAATCCAAAGCAGGCTCCACACTGTCAGGGAAGAGCCTGACGCAGGGCTCGAACTCACGAACCATGAGATCATGACCCGAACGGAAATCAAGAGTCGGACGTTTAACCAACTGAGCCACCCAGGTGCCCTTGGACTAAGTCCTTATTCTGTCTCATGGTACTTATAATCTAGTGGATAGATGAAAACAGATCAAAAACAATAAGCTAACTAAATAAAACCGATCATTTTAAATACTGATCATTCCCTAAACAAATTCAGATGATGTCACTCAACTTGTACGTGATGTATCAGTAAGTGCCCACTGCTGGTTGAGACCTATAAACTGAGAATTCAGAACCCTCCATGATGAGATATGAATTTACCTTACCCTACAGTCTTTCCACTTCTGGGCCCTTTTTTTTTTTTTTTTTTTTTGTAGATCCAGCCACCAGAAAGGAGGGAGTAAGTTCAGTTTTTACAATGATATTATATTCCGTGTATTATTGTCCCCATTTCATAGCAAGATGGCTGCAACAATCTTCCCGTCTCCATTCTCATGCTTTTTGCACTGTGACCTTGTTGATTTCTTTACCCATTGAAGCTAGGCTTGGCCAGGAGCCTCACTTTGGCCAATGGGCCATTACAAATGTAAGCAGAAATTTGAAATCGTTTCCACATGGGTTTGCTTTCTTTTGCTTGTGGCTGCAACTCGGAGACCACTGTGTGAATAAGCCAATTCAGCCTAGTGGAAGAGTTATAGGGAAAATCAAGTTACCCCGGACAGACATGTGGGGGAGACTGTCATAGATGAGGCAGCCCCATTGAAGACATTGTTTGACTTGATCTGCATGGCTGACCCCAGAAGAGACTGGACAAACTGCCCAGTGGAGCCTAGTCCAAATTGTTGACCCACACAATAATAACAATTTTTAAGAAAGATTATTATTTCACACCTACTAAATTTGGGGCTGCTTGGTTACACAGCAATAAATAAATAATTGCTATCAGAAGGTTCAGCGAATCGCTTGTAACCTCATGGGAAGCCCAGCGTTGGAGCTGGGATTCTAACCCAAGTTTGCTAACTGCACTGTCTGTTTGCCAGGATATACACTCATTCTCCCAAAGCGTCCCAAAAGAGCCATCAACGAGGTTAAGCTATATGTGAGTGAAGAATGCATGACTGCACGTTTAGCAATGATCCAAACTCAGGGAACCAGTTCTCTTAGAACTGGCTGTGTGGCAATGTGGTTGGCTTGTTAAATTGAGCAAAGTCACATAACGTCCTTCGCCAAAAAAAATAGGTTCGTCCTAGATTCGGGAAAAAGAACCCTGACCCACTTGTTTGCTGCTTCTAGAAAACAAACTACCTTTGTCAGATGCCTTTTTCCAGCCTTTTCTGGAGCCTCCAGCCATCCCATAGGATTTGAGTTGGAGAGTGGCCCTGGTCTTTCTGCTCTTAGAGCTGCTGGGCAGGATGCTTGTGGAGCACAGAGGGGCAGGAAGAATGGTGAGGTCTGTAACAATGACAAGCATTCTGAAAATCACGAGTAATTTTGCATTTGTTTATCTCTTTTTTTCTTTTCTTTCCCGCTCTCTTTTTTTAAAAAAAAAATTTTTTTAACGTTTATTTATTTTTGAGACAGAGAGAGACCGAGCATGAACAGGGGAGGGGCAGAGAGAGAGGGAGACATAGAATCTGAAATGGGCTCCAGGCTCTGAGCTTTCAGCCCAGAGCCTGACTCGAGGCTCGAACTCACGGGCCGTGAGATCATGACCTGAGCTGAAGTCGGACGCTTAACCGACCAAGCCACCCAGGCGCCCCTCTCTCTCTCTCTTAAAGAGACCCAACTCTTAAAGAGAGAGAGAGCCCACATGCAAGTTGGAGACAGGGAGAAAGAGAGAGAGAATCTCAAGCAGGCTCCACATCCCGGGTGGAGGCTGACACAGGGCTTGATCTCCAGACAGTGCGACCAACTGAGCCACCAGGGTGCCTGGCATGTATTCATTTTCAATCGGAATGAGAAAAGCGAACCCGAAGGGATTGCAGCTGGCAGGAAAGGCAGACGCACAAATTCCACCTTGCCCGCGAAATCTCCAGGGGAGCTAGAGGTTGCTGAAGAACGGTCACAGAAGTTACCAGCCTTCCCGTCTGAGGGAGCTTAGGTCCTTTCTGACGGGCCAAGGACACCACGTGTTCAGTGCAAGTGTACTGAGTACCTAGGGTGTGCGGAGCACAGCAGGCATGCAGACAAACGGCAATCTGCGAATGTGTGTGTCGTGTCTGTCGTGAGCTCTGGCCGGGGCGCAACAAGCCTGACTCTCCAGGGGAGACTCTCCTTCTAGGGAGCAGCCATGAGCCAAAGATTTACATGAACCCAGCTAGCATCAACTACTTTTCACGTCAGCACAAAAAAAAGCCTACATAGAAGGAGAAACCTATTACCCTGGAAATTTTAAAGCCATTAAAAACCTAGACGTAGGCTCATGGTTAGACCACGCGCTGATGGGGAGTATCTGGAACATTACCACGCTCCGAAACGGGAAAGCCATGGGCTGTGCGTCAGAGAGAACCGGGATTGTGTCCTAGTTACAAGTACCACGTGATCTTGCAAGTCCCAGTCTTTGAAAAGTAACATAACTTTTAGGATTGGGCTCACGCAAGATTGTATTGTCTGCACATGCCTTGGTACATTGCCTGGTCCCTCGCGGGTCCAAAATATGTGTCAGTTCCGGAGTATGTTCCAGTTAAAAATACATTAACTCCCTATTTACAGGGTGTTTTTTTGAATAGCAGAAATTAAACGCTCTTGGGGGAAGCAGATCTTTAGGCCACCACATGGATGAAACCTGAAAATACTACGCGGAGTGAAATAAAAGACAGAAGGACGGATATTGTGTGATCACCACTTACATGAGGGGCCTAGCATAGGCAAATTCATAGAGACGGAAAGTAAAACAAAGGTTTCTGGGGCCTACTGGGAGAAGGGGGGGGGGTTGGTGTTTCATGGGCAAACAGCTTCAGCTGGGGATGATGAAAAAATGCGGGAGATGGACAGTGGCAATATTTGCACATGATGCATGTCCTTAAGGCCACTCAACGGTACGCTGCACAGGGTTAAAACGGTCAACTTACGTGGGGTAGATTTTGCCACAAACCCGTAACGAACCAACAAAAAAACCGATTCAAGCCGCTCGGGATTAAGCATAGCATGAATGCTAAGTCCTGTGCAACGTGTCACTGAGGATATAAAAGACAAAAGGCCTCCACATCTAGGAGGATAGTGTCAAGTCAGCTTGGGAGGCTAGCTTTGAATGTTAACTACTTTTTAATATCCATTCTCTTTGTCATCATCTCCGCAGCAGGTTGAATGAGAACTGATGAATCGGAAAGCAGTTGGCTCCACCTCTGAGCTTAGAGGTCAAGCTCTCAAAGCGGCCGAACTTATCCGTTCCCTCACTGACTCCGCTGGGACCCATCTCACCCTACGCCGGAAGACACATCTGGAGAACCTAAGCAGTAGATAGCCGAATAGGCACAAAAGTTACACGCAGGGCAGGTGTGAGTGCTGGTGACCATGTCAGGAGTCCTGCAACTATCATGGCAAGAAATCCCGCTCAACCTGGCTTAGGCAAACCAAGGGAATTTATGGGCTTATGAACTGAGTCCTGGCTTTGTGGGAGGCTGGACCCACCGCTCCCAGGATGTCACCAAGGACCCGCATGCTCCCTCTCCCTATTTGGTCCGCTTCACTGCAGACATCTTTCACTCAACAGCCCCAGGCTCATAGCTCCCAGGGGTGATTCCTTCCTAAGGCAATTCCTGACCTCGTATCCCCACGCCACACCATCCAGAAGAAATCGGGCCTCTTTGGGTAGCTTTCAGGAACTTCTTTTTGCTAGAAGGGCCAGCAAACATCTCTTCCTCATCTCATTGGCTCTGATTGGGTCACATGCCTCCCTGAGCTAATCTCTGTGACCAGGCAGATAGGGATACCAAGAGGCTGCAGCCCAGCGTGTGGTTGTTCCAAGGTCATGCTGTAGCCTATATACGAAAGGCTCTCTCTGAAACTCTACAGAGCCCAGCATGCACAGCCAATCAAATTAGCAACCTGCAAGTTTATGCCGTCTTTTCACCAAGGGTATGAATTCCCTGCATGTTAAGGGTAGTGTCCCCATCTTATATCCATTCACAGAATCTGACACATCATGGCTGCTCAGCAAGGTCTTATTGAACAAATACATGATTGTGTGAGCGAAGAGAAAACTAGCTGGAATGCATAAACCACTCACAAATCGTGTCTCTGAGGTCTCCATATATCACTGAACTTTCCAACAATTTCTTGCTACTGGACGACAACCAATTGCTAAATTTTTAATATGAAATGAAGGTGAGGCCGAGCACAGATGAATCCAATTTCAACCTTCTGATCTATTGGAAGGTGACATTTTTGGATCTCCCATTTGCTGTGTCTAGGTTGTTAGGAAAGTTGAGTCCTTGAAACGCAAAGCTCCTTGAGAAAAAACTAAGCTCTTACCCGAGCCTTCTCTCCATACTCAACATGGGAAAGAAAGCCACCAAGTCTGATGGGTTTGTGTGTGTGTGTGTGTGTGTGTGCGTGCACGTGATAGAGTAGTAGTTAGACTGTAAACGCTAACTTTGTGTGTATTTTTATGATTCAATTTCTCCTTTTTATGGGCATATAAAACATATTTTTAAAAATAAATAAATCTTTAATGGAAGCGTATGATGGTGACATGGGAAGTATGTAGATCTGTCACATACAATATAAGAACGTATTTAAATATGCAGATTATGAACATGTAAAGCTGCAATGGTTCAAAATAATATTAGCCTCTTACAGGAAACGTTATGAGCCCACCGGCATCTTAAATACAGATGGCATTTTACGTAGATAAGCAACCAGTGGTAAAGATGTTTTTTAAATTTTTTTGAGAGAGAGAGAGTACAAGTGGGGGAGACGGGCAGCGGGGCGGGGGGCGGGGGGAGAGAAGGAGGCAGAGAGTCCTAAGCAGGCTCCATGCTCAGCAAGGAGCCCAATGAGAGGCTTGATCCCACAACCCTGGGATCACAACCTGAGCCGAAATCAACACTCGGATGCTCAACCAACTGAGCCACCCAGGAGCCCCAAATATTTCTTCTTAAATGTTCTCTTCTAGAAACTACTATTCTACGTGTCGAGTTTACTTTTCATTTAGATAGAGAAAAACATAAAAATCCCCCGAGCCTCTCCCTGCCTTTTTCTGTATGTGAACCCTGGCATACAAGTGATTAAGAGTCGCCCATAGCCCCTTTCCTAGCCTGTCTTTCCTTCTATTTCTACCTTCTTCCCGTGGACACTCGCATCTTCCCCTATGCTTCAACCACGTGTAAGTTAATGACCCCAAATCACTGTACCCAGTTCTACCATCACTCGTCAGTGCCAGAATATTATGTCCAACATCCTAACGGAAATCACTGTTGTAATGTCCCAATGATCTCAGGGGCCTCGGTTGATGGCATTAATCATCTACAAGTCCCACCCAGCTAGATCATTTGGGGTCAGCTCGGATTCCTCTTTCCCCCTCATCTATTCTGTGGCTCCCCTCAGTTTCAACTCACAGCTGGTTCCGTAATATATGTCTCTCTCCATTCCATGGCCGCGTTTAACCTGCGTTCGCTTTTCTGGACGACCGTATTCTCTACCTCTTTGGAGGGAGTGATTCTAGTTTTTTTCCCAACTAATCCGTCATCCACCTGCCCTCACCCTCATCATAATAGGTTTTGAATACGATCTGATTATTCAAATTTTCCTCCTTGAAATTCTTCGCAGCCTTCTCACGGCTTTTAGAATAAAGTACACGTTCAGAGATTTCTGTAATCTGGCTCCGGCTTGCTGTACAATCTCACATTCTGCTCTTCCCTTCAGTTACAAGAGCTCCCACCATCTGATCCCTAAATAGTCTGACAACACTCCCCAGGACTCCAGGCCCATCCCTCTGCCTAGACTGCTTTTCTCACATTTCTTCCCCCGTACAGTTAACTTCAGTGAAGTCTTTGCAGACTTCCCACCACAATTAATCATTCCCTCCTCTGTACTCCCACAAAACTCTGTTCAGAGTGTGCACATCTGGTCCCAGTCTTCCTGGGCGCGCCAAGCACTTCTTGGAGGAGGTGGGGGAGAGAGGAATGGGTCTCATTCATCTCTGCACGGACAGTTCCTAGCCGGTGCCTGGTGGTTAACATGTACTAAAAAAAATGTTCGGTGAATGAGTCTTCATTTTGAATACTCAGCAAGACTTAACTTTGACCCACCAACTCCCCAAAGGAGGAAAAAGGAAGCATACAGGTTCATCATGGTTGTGTTGACCACACGCACTAAAAGCAAGCAAGTTATAAAGACAAGCTACAGCAGAGTACGTCCATTTTGCTACAGTCCCTTCTGTCTTTTAGGAAATGTCTAACTTGAGATCCCTTTCCCGTGCTCCCTTTCCAAGGTTTAATGTACGTGATTAATCTTGACTTGCCTTAATACCGCTAGGAATGTGGCATTGACCTCAGCTGAACACCGGCAAAGTGATTAATGTTGCATGAACTGGACGAGATTTTTTTTTTTTTTCTTCACTCTAGATCCTGAATAAACACATTCATGCAAGATTCGGTTGCAGACCTTTGCTCAATAGAAAATGTACCGTGATTTCAAAGGGTAATGTTTCAGATGCAATAAACAACGTTAAAGGAAACATGGCTCTTGTTAAAGAAAATGCTGTTTCAGGCTAAAGTCCCAGTGATCATAAAAGATTCATGGTGCAATAAACAAAATGAACCACAGGCAGGCAGGTCCATTCGGCGACTAACCACTGATTGAATTTCCCAACACTCTTGGACTTTCTGAGAGATAAACTATTCACAAAAGGTCTATGTTAAATATAAGGCTGTCATTTCCTTTTTATGTTTCTAGTGAGGTCCAAGAACAGTAGAGCCCCCCCCCCCTTCTTTTCTTTTCCCCCTATTGGTTGTTTGTGTTTTTGAATTTTTTATGATGTGGGAAGACTGGCAAACACTTGCTATGATTGTCAAATGCCTTAAATCAAGAAGAGAAAATGCAATAAAACACAGTTTCCATGGTAACACATTGTAACCTAGTACCTCTGGATTATGAGCCAGCTTACATCTGTGATCATTACTTGTTGACAGGCATAAATTGAGCCTAAAAGCATTAATTTTAGAGATAAAACTGGAATGTGGAGCTAAGTTATAATAATGTTTAAATATTTCCAAGGGAGTGGCAGCAAATCAACACTGGTTATGTCACTATTTAAATAATGTTAATAAACTAAGCATAAACACTTAAAAAATTTACAAGCTTTTTGCTAAAGGTGGTATAACACATTTATATAAGCTCTTGAGGCAGCAAGTGGGAGCTGACATGTTTTCAGTGGGGTTACAAGAAATCCAATGTCAGTAATTAAACGGTATGATAGATAGACTTTTTAATGAAGGAGTGTTTTCAATATGGAAATAACCCTGAATCTCAGTCGTTTACTTCCTAAAACTATCTTAGGGTATAAATACACAATGTTTCTGGATGTTTCTCAGTAGACATAATTTCCTTTTTTTTTTTTTTTAGAAGAAACCAAAATAAAATATGAACTATCCCATTAGAAGGTTTTCATGCATGCTTTTCTACACATTCACTCCCCTGTTCTCATTAGAAGCATTCATACGTCTGTCAGACATTGTAAGGCTTAAAAACAAAAAAAAAGAATGATTGTCTCTACAGGCTGCCTCCAGCTGGCTTCAGCAGTTAGCCATTAACCAATACGATCAACAATCAAAAAGACCATTTTTTTCAAGGCTATTTGTAACACTTGTAAATATGTCCTTACGATAATCAAGGTAGTCTGATATGCTACGGCATGATTTCATGTGATACGGTAATAAGACAATGGCTGGTCTTCTCCACATTTAGACTTTAAGAAAAAGTCCACTTAACTTCTCTGGAAACTTCTGAGGTCAGCTTCCCTGCTAACACTTAAAAGGATCATGGGAGGGGTGCCTGGGTGGCTCAGTTGGTTAAGGGTTCGGCTCAGGTCATGATCCTGTCGTTCATGAGTTCGAGTCCCGCGTCGGGCTCTGTGCTGACAGCTCAGAGCCTGGGGCCTGCTTCGGATTCTGTGTCTCCGCTCTCTGCCCACCCCTTACCGTTACTGCTTCTCTACAGTGGAGATGAGACCTACTGTATAAGGTGGTTATGAGCACTTAGTGAGGTGGACACATGCAGGGAGCTGAGACGAGTACTTGGGGCACGGTCAGCCCTCTGCAAAGGTTAACCCCTATGGTCACCATGGTCACTATCACAGTGTCACTCGAGGCTTTGCTCTGTGGTTCTCACCTAGGGGTGCCCGGTAAATGTTAAACTGAGTAAGCCAGCTTGTTCGACCGGGTATTGTAAGAGTTGACTTGTAACTATTTTTGCTAGAATATATAGCACTTTCAGGAAATTGGGCCAGATTGCTTTTATTCATGTGCACTGTACCTCTCTGAGATTCATCAAACCCCTGGTAAGAGAGCTCACAGAGTGATGCAAGAATCCTATGGCCCACTGTTGCTAATTTGTAGAATTAAACCCTTGGGAACACTGCAGGGTGTCTGATCCAGCGTAACACAGACTTGTGTTTAACCTATTGACCTGGGAAGGGCAGGGATTTAAGAATCCTTCATACTTTGAAGAAGCAGCTTAGAAATATGCCATCTACTTCTATTTTCTCAGTTTTTTTTTTTTTTTTTTTTTGCCCCCCTTCAGACCTGCTTTTAAAGAAGGTAACCATTTTAAGAAGGAAGAAAGCAATTTGCTTCCATTGTAATTGGTATAGATCCTGGATTATGTCAACCTGGCATTTAGTTTGTCCAAAATTAAAAAAAAAAAAAAAAAAATGAAGATGCGGGCCTCTGCAGATCCAGCTCTCAGGGCTCGATGTACTATTTTGCATTCCTTTTTTTTTATTCTTAGTCATTTTCCATTCACCTTCCCCAATGCATACCCCCAAATGCCTCCCCACTTTTTTTTTTTTTTGCCTCCCCAACTTTTAATCAGATCTCTATTTTTTTGCAATCTTAGCCAGTGACCTCATCCTGCAGACACAAAAAATAAAGGCTGTCAGATGATATCCTGCTCTCTTTTAACAGCACCCTCACTTATGAGAAAGTGCTAAGGGATCACATGACTGATATGCAAAACCATCAATAAATGTCAGCTCCCTGTTTAAAGAAAGGAGTTGCCCAGTTTAGGGGAAGAGTGTCTTTATTTTCTCTTTCTCAGGTTAATCCTTCAACCTATATGCCCAGCTGGTTCCGTATCATCTCTTCTCTGTACCTGGTTCAATTCGCTATTCCCGTTTCTGTATTTTTAGGACATTTCTCTTTTCTGATTCTTCTCACGGTCTTCGTCCTCCAAACCCAGCCTTCCTTCATCCCAGGAAAGTGCTTGGCCCAAAGGGCAGCAGGCAATAGATCAAAGGGTCTAAGCTTTCCCCAGTCGAGTCATCCAACCGAGTGTCTCTGAGCCACCTTTACAAAATTTTCCAGGGAGAGGCACTTGGGTGGCTCAGTTAAGCGTCTGACTCTTGGTCTCGATAGTTCAGGTCATGTAACGTTCGAGCCCTGAGTCTTGGCTTGTAACGTTCGAGTCCTGAGGTTCGAGCCCTGAGTCTTGGCTTGTAACGTTCGAGCCCTGAGTCGGGCTCTGTGCGGACAGCACGGAGCCTGCTGGGATTTCTCTCTTCTTCTCTCTCTCTGACCCTCCCTGGCTTGCTAACTCACTCGTGTGTGCACTCTCTCTCTCTCTCTCTCTCTCTCAAAAAATAAAAAAGATAAATTAAAAAAATAAATAAAAATAAATTCAAAAATTTCCCAGGTAAACCAAAGCAAAACAGTCCTTCCTCCTTGTGTATTACTACCCCCTTTTCATTATGTAACAATGTGTGTAGTTGGTCTCTATGTTATCCACACCAGCGAAATGCTGATCATCAGGCCGTTGGCTTCCCCTGTTTTTCCTAAAAGGACGTCATTTTCCTGCTCTGAAACTTTCTGGAAGCTTGCAGTAAAGGAAAATGAAAGCCGAGTTCATTGTCTAGCTTGCCAGCCAAAGGGACTTGAACTCCTGACAGCTCTCCATTCCGTTTCTCAACTCCAGGGCCCAGTGTTGGCTTCCTGACTTTGACATGTCCTAGGGGATATGGTGCTGTCTACCGAGGACTGGATGTAGATCCCTACATTTACCATGTTAAACAGAACACCACAGGCCCCAAATGGCATCACTTAGTACACGGAGACTTAATACCTAACCTAAATGCAGTTTCAACTCCTAGGAATGTGACCTTTAGCCAGTCAACAAGGGAATTTCCTGGTCAGCACGAGGAAATTTATTGATAGACCCCTCCCATTCCTCTTAGCAGGGCGACCTTGCCTAAAACAATGGATTCTTTGCTAATAATTTCCTTTTTTCCCCCATTCCCTCGCTACCTCTGAAAACTTTTCCTTTTCGGTAGCCCTTTGGAACGCCCCTCTACTTGCCACACGGGGGGCTGCCCCATTCATGAACTGATTAATAAAGCCAATTAGATCTTCAAAATTTACTCCGTTGACTCTTTGTTACTTAACAGTCTAAAAGAGCACAGATAAGGCATTACCTTTACTCCTCCAACTGAGCTTATATTTCTATCTATATTCTTCTGATGGTTCCACTCATTACTCTAATCATTAACTGAAGCATTCCTCTGAATCACAGCTTTGAAACTTTCTCTTCAGATTTTTTTTTTTTTTCCCCCAGGACGAGACCTCTGTGCTGTTGATGATTTCCACACTACCTCGAAAACAGCTGATGCTTATTGACTGGCGGTAGAATTCAATTGCCTTCCATGTATTCACTGCCAAGTACATACAAACAGCCAGAATGGAACAGCCAGTCAGCACGATGACATCACATTCTTTCTTTGAAAGGCGCTTTTAAAAAAACAATATGTGGAACTCAGTTTGCAGGGTCCTAACCTAGCTTTGGCAAATGGCTCCACCATCACCATGAGGCAAAAAAAAAAAAAAAAAAAAAAAAAAAAAGGGGGGGGGGGGGGGGAATGGTTGAAATTCAGATCCTTCCAGATTAGGTGAAAGAAGGAAGGGCAGCTTTGCTTTCTTGCCCTTGGGCTGCCTCCTTTCATCATTAGTAATTCTATCCCTCTCTTATCTGATCATGCAGGGACACATTATCTCACCAGCAAATGAATACACTGTGGAAAAACTCCCCAAATGCAAATGAATAGGGGAAAAAAAACCCAACAACGTGCTGCCGCTTAAATTATTGGAGCTCTTCCCCCCCGCCCCCCCACTGCCTGTGGATGGAGAAGTTATGGATATTCTGAATTAATTCCACCTCTACTTATTCAAACTTTGTCAAGATAAACCTTTTATCTCATTGTTCTAACTGTTACATAGAGGAGATCATTTACATGACAGTAATTACGTTGCTATATTTAGTAGCATGCTCTTGGCCCATTTCTGGTAACTTCCCTTTATATAAAACATTGAATGGGCTTTTCAAAACTTGGAAGGTATGTGTATGATATTATTTAAAACATGACAGCTAGAAAGCAGAGCAATTCGGGTAGATTTTGTACACCTCATAGCTTTTGGGGAAGATCCAAAGAGGAATAACAGCTCTAAAGTTCCTTTTTAACACTGTGTACTATTAGAAGGAAGCTTCTCTTAAGTTTTATTGGCTTTCACCTGTTCCCACATATTTTCATTTTTTTTAATATATTGTGTCGAGCTACCAGAAGCTTTTTTTTTTTTTTTTTATCTGACATTGATTTATTTTTCTTCATCTCTTAGGTTAAGAACAATGAAAAAAAAGAAACTATTCCTTTGGACCAATTTATTTGAAACTTTGACTTCAGAGAGGCCCTGGTGGCATTCTTTCATTTGTTTCAAGGTGTTAGTTGGCTTAACCCTTTCTAACTTGTCCCAACACAGGGGTTTCACTGGCAATGCGGGGTTTGCTGGCCAGCTGAACCACATCACCTAGAGAAACCATGAGCCCTCCTTTTCTGGTGCCCATAGTTCTAGTTTTTAGTCGAGAGAGCATCGCCTCCCATCTTGAGATGTCTTGTTTCAGCTGCGAGGGTTACCTGTTTCTCCAAATTTTACCTCAAGAACGACGCTTGATTATTCTCTTAGAAGCTTGTAAAGCTTCACTAAACACAAGGTCTAATATGCGCTGACCGTGCTCCGTCTTTCCTCCATGTGAGTTTTCAATCTGTAGTGACTCCCAATCTTCCTAGAAGCACCACCAAGTTCCCCACATTTCATTTTAGTTGCTGAGCTGAGCCTCAACCGGCAACTTCACAGATTTCCCTTTCAGAACTAGAAATAACTAACTCCTTTACAACATTGTGTTCTTCAAAATACGTTAAGATGGAAAACTTCATTTAGGCTTTCAATTGATCTTTTTCTTAAAAAAAAAAAAAATTGTGTGTGGGGTGGGACGTAAGTGTGGAAGAGGAAAAAACCCCAAGTGTAAAACCGCAGGGAGAGCATGTGTGGGGAGCATTTTGTATATTATCGCGGGATTAGGATATGAGCTCTCTGATAAGTTTGTAAACCATATGATCGTGTTACATTTCCCACGGAGGCGGGAAATCTGCAAAGCAGCAGAGCCTTCGAAGTAAAACCTTCTTACTCCCACTCCTCATGGGCATGAGTTGGAAATGGTGCTTTTATTAACAGTATAGCCCTAAAGCTCGATCGGGAGACATCCTCGGCCCGCCTCTGCCCCAGCTGATTCCCCTTATTCCCTATTTCCATTCGTATACTATTCTTCCCTCTTTTTAAACTTCTTATTTTTCCTTTGGACTTTCCTGTGCCTTCCCTGTGCCCATTGGGCCTTAGCCCTCGGTGCACCAAATTCTTAATAGTGTCACGACTCTTAAACTACATCAAGAAAAGTCACAAAAGCCTTCCCAAAGGATCAGATAGAAATACTGCGCCTATAAATATTGCACACAACCTGAGAAAAGAGCTGGAGAGGCCCTCTAATTGTTCTGAGCCTTTTATTAGAATCCCCGGTGCTGGCTGGAGCCGGTGATTCTGTTTTGAAACATTCTCAGGTGATTCCTGTTCGCACCAAGATCCCCACTGAGATCCTTCCCCAGATACCCACGGAAGCATCAGAAATCACAATGAAATGCCAGATTCCACATGACTGTTTTCACGGTGGAAAACAATTTTGCTTCAGTGGGAAACTACGTGCGGTCTGCACACGGCACACCCTTCCTGTTACCTGATTCTCACCTTTCATTGTCTTTGAGCCATTTCGCAACTCACCTGTTACAGGTAACTCAGCGACATGCAGGTGCTTCCCTGGCTGGTAGAGGTTCACTTGATTTCCCCCCACTGCCCCTGGGAAAAACCAGTTTTGAGCCATTTGCATACTCATTTCAATATTCCTGGTCTATAAATGTGTCTCTTCAGATTCTCTTCAGCTGGTTGTCACATCTGTTGGGTCCTTCTTTGATTAATGAGTAGAATCAGATCCTTAACATGTATATGTTTTTATATCTGCAGAGGGTCATGATGTTACCCTTTTTTGAAAATTATTTTTTAACACCGTTCTCCCCATCCTTCACGCCTCATTCTTTCCCTCCCTCGGATGGTTCCTTCTTTTTACGGGGAGGGTGATTGGGATTTCTGAATTCAGCATTTGATGGGCATATATATTTTCATGGGCACAATGGGCCACAGTTGGGATGTATTAGGTTCATCTAGTCCCCTCCATTACTGGAATGAAGTCAACCAAAGCCCAGAAAAAATGGAAACTATTTTCAAGGTCTTTTTTTTCCAAGTAGTAACAGAATGGAATTTGAACCCAAGTGTGGCTAATTCCAGACTTCAAAGCCTTTATTACTACAGAAAATCTATTCTTCCTCAAGGGGGGCGGGGGGATGAAAACACACACCTGAAAGTTACCCTAAGACTTTAATGAGAGTCAGAATGTAAAGCCGCTGTAACACGGTGCCTCACTCATACAGGCCCTCAGTGAATAAAACAGAATGACAAAGGAAAGGGTGCCATTTCTGTGTCTGGTTGGTCAACCAATCTCACTGATGCATACAGACCCTTCACACGTCACTTATTTCCCAACAATGCTTGGGCACATAATAAACACTCAATAAAACCCTGGTGACTAGAACTAGGAGCCATGCAAAGGCATGCCGGCTGATTTGAAACAACGCCTCCCTGGACTGTAGAACTTGAAGATGACGGCAGGTTGTTTTCATCCTGAGTTGCTCTCTAATCCATGCGTTAACCATAAATTCTAAAAGAATCCAACCAGACTTGTCATGAATAATTTACACTCTAGAGCCATTGTTGTAACTCAATATCCCGACCTACTTTTTCTAGAAAATCACTTTACATTCCTGTTCGCACAGGAGTATTGTCATAAACCCTTGCGAGGGCGGGACAGCCTATTTTAGGAAATTGGTAGCTGCACTTACATTGGTTACTGCTTCCTTCCTCAGCAAAACTTCCCAGGTGGACCTTCAGTTCAAGCAGATGACGCGGGGCCACATTCGCAAAGGCGCTCTAAAGCATAGATGCCGGAGAGCTCTTTAGACTGCCTGCTAACAATATTTTTATATACTCTGTTTCCACCCCCCACCCCCCAGCTGTTTCCTTTGCTGCCTGAGCTGTCTGGCCATGTCTGAACTGCAGCTGATGAAGCCTTTTCTGGCAAGTTGCCCAGGGAGCAGCTCTCCTGTAGATTCCGCCTCTCTCCAGGAGTTGCCTGCCTTCGGTATAATGGGCAGCATTGAAAGCTGCGAGGCGGTCGGTCCACAAGGTCAGAGTGCCTTTCATTCCTGCAATAATCAACCAGTGTAGCTCTTCCTCAGACCTGGGGAGAGAGAAGATAGAGGTCAAAAGAACAATTACATTTCACATTGACTCCAGAAAAGGCTTGGATCACAAGACTGAAAAGAAAAACGGATTCTAGCCTCCTTCGTATCCATTCCCTTTCTGGTCCTCTTTGTTATTAACACTGGCCCGAAACCATAACAAGTTTTAGCCTGATGACGTGAAAAGCGCATTTTCCGCCTGCAGATGAGATCTTTCTTCGTAGACATTTAGCACTGTCAGCAGATTGCAAAAGAATGCAAATGGGACTGCAGGGTCTATAACCAGAGACAGTAAGCAAAGGCCATTAATTATGTTTTTAAAAAATGTTAACCCTCGCAGACTGGAGAACAAGCAATTGTGCTAATTTCAATCTGTAATCAGTCCCTACATTAGCATAACTTTATTTATTTAGCATTAAGGCAACAATTTAGAGAATATAATTTAGTTGGAAATGTCAGTAATTTTGCAGCGGCAGATTGTTGTGACAAAGCTACCTCTGTTTGACCTTACAGCTGCCAGGACTAATTACTTTAATTGCATTAATTGAACTGACCATTCTGGTGCTTAGCGCAGCGGCTGTGACTCTAACCACTGAGCCGATCAACCTGGCTGAATTCTCAGTAAAATGGGCTGTTTCCTTATAAATCGCCTTTGATTCTCTGCTGCATTTCGAGAACCCAGATAATCCACCGATTACCAGGGCTGGCACTGGGATCAAGAATTTTGAGGAAAGTCCTTGAAGGAAAAAGAATATTTTTTCTATTTCCTACGCGATCCTTATCGCTCATGGCCGACTCGATGATAAAGTAATGCCACCAGTTCACTAATGACCACGAAGTGTTTTCAAAAATGCTCGTGGCAGTTTGATAGTCAACTCACAATCCCTTGTTTCACATTTTGGAATGCAGTGCTTTTTAAAAGTCTGTTTGTTTCAAGGTTTGTTTTCACCTTGTTGAGTGAATGAATACGCACTGTTCCCTGGGATTTGACTCAACACAAGGAGAAAGACACAGCGAGGCCCTAGGTTAAGACCTGTGGTCTTATGAATCTGAAAAAGATATTTTCTCCTGATAAGGAAGCCCCTACAAGACCTTTAATGAATAATTTGCTACCGGGAACGCATCTCAGCTGAAATGAAGATCTCACATGAAACCATGGAATCAGAAAGTCACAAAGTTTACCTATCGTCCAATTCAATGCCCAACCAAGGCAGGTGTCTGCTCCTCCTTGTTTCTTTCGGATGATCGTCTCATCTCTGGCTGAACACTTCAAGCTCTTTTTCTCAGATAACTCGGATTACCTTGTTCTACAATTTGGATTGTGAAAACATTCTATTAGATAATGCTACAAACTTATCTGTTTTATTATAACTTTTATTCACCAGGTGCTAATACGTATTGAATGACTGCTGTGTTCCAGGCACTGTTACTATAGACCCGTGACCTACGATTATATACTCATCTCATGCGGCCAGCAGTGCTATGCAATACATATTACAAAATGTTGCAGTTTGTTGCTAAACATACCACATAAACATAGGAGATAACGGAAATCAATGGAATTCATGGCGGAGCCTGGATTCAAATCCAGATATTTGGGTCTGGAGCCCCTGAGCTTGATCTGGATGCTTGACTGCCTCAGTATGAGATCAAATTCCCCCTCCATAGAGGAAGGGTTCATAGATCTGATAACGCAGCTGTTCTTCTGTGTCAGTGACTCCTAACTAGCCGCCTCTGGCTTCTCACCTGGCAGAGCTTCCATGTGGCAACATTTCTCGGGAGAGCGAGGCACCCAGATCCCAAGAAAGACTTAGCACTCCCAGGGTGTGCAGTACTTAAGGCTAAGTTCTACTTTTCCGCAAGCGCTTAGCCCGTATATCATGTCCTTGGGGAAGTTTTCTTGATCTCTGATTTACCTTAGGAGGTCTTCTTCTTGTTATTTAAATGATTATTTATTTTTGACAGGGGGGAGGGGCAGAGAGAGAGGGGGACCGAAGATCGGAAGTGGGGCTCTGTGCTGACAGCAGACAGCCCAACTCGGGGCTCGAACTCACGAACCACAAAATCATGACCTAAACTGAAGTCGGACACTTAACCTGCTGAGCCACCCGGGGAGCCCCTAGGAGCCCTTATTATAAGCTCTGGTGGGACCACAGAGCTTTCTTTATTAGCATGAACTCCCTGTAATTCAACACTTAAGTAATCCGGATAGCCCGCCTTTAATAGGGAAAGAAGTGTTCCTATTCATGTTCAACAGTTTTACCATTCGTGAGGCAATCCCACACAAAGCATGATAAAATTTGCAGACCTCTCGATGCCTTCAGGTTTGAGCTGTGTATTCCAATCACATGGTGTCCCCAGGAAGAGGTCTATGAATGGCTCTCTTCGTTTTCTTTGCCCCAGTGCGCTCTCATCTCCTTATAGCATGTGGAGCCCTTGTGAACTTTCTGACAGATAATAAACCCTTTGGACCTAGACTTTATCTTTTCTTCCGTGGCTGCTTTATATATCCAGCTATTTTCCGGAACGTAACCCGTGACTCTGGCCAACCTGGATTCTCGCTGTGTGTGACACATACCCCAAACTTCTGTCTCCATGACTAGGCTCATGCGGTTGCCCTCTGCCCACATCCTTCCCTCCCCGTCTGCTTTCTGCTTCCAAAGATGTGTGAAACCCTTCCCTTTTCCACACACATCTTTTTATTAAAAAAAAATTTTTTTTAATGTTTACTTTTGAGACAGAGAGAGACAAAGCATGAACGGGGGAGGGTCAGAGACAGAGATGGAGACACGAAATCCGAAGCAGGTTCCAGGCTCCGAGCTGTCAGCACAGAGCCCGACGCGGGGCTCGAACTCACAGACCGCGAGATCATGACCGGAGCGGAAGCCGGACGCTCAACCACATGCACATCTTTTCTAGAACCTTTCTGATGGGCTGTTCTGGCAATTCTATCATCCCTGGCTCTCCCCACTACCTCTTTTCTCTGTCCCCTGGCACCTCTCCTTCGTCACCTCGTGTGGTGGCCCGGCTCTTGGATGTCCCCCCTCTGTGGTCATGCGCCCTGCTGCCGTCCCCCTAGAGAAAGTCACGAAGGCGCTCACCACCAGCATTTACCGCTTTGCATTTTCAGTCCTCGGCACATCTGCCAGGCATCTTCCCATGTTCGGTCTGAGGTCATTCTTCTGGTGGAGAAGACAGAGCCCAGCGAGAGCCGAATAGTTCGATTGGCTCTTTGTCTTGTTGACATGACGTCACAGTCGCAACACTGTGACTAAGAGTTCCTTGTTCTGCTCCTTACACGCTGGTCCAAGTCGTTTTTTCCCTTATCCCCCCCCCCCCCCCCCCCCCCCCGCCCAGCAAACTTGAGCCTATTTTTCTCACTTCGTCCTTTATGCTACCATTCTTCTAGGTTTGTGCCGTTGCGTTGCTTTCGTTCTTGGCCGCAAGTTCTTTGATCTTTCAAACAGGCTTTCCAAACTCGCTGCTCAAAGGAGAGCTCTCTCAGCAACCGAATCGACTTCTTTAGTTTCTCTAACATATTCGGCTCCTTATTATTATATAGTTAGAATTTCATTTTCTAGCCCTTCTGGACCTATCTCTGCCTTTTGGAAACCCTGTGGCCGTGAGACCAAACATGCGTATTGTTTCTGAACTTTTTGTAATCTGCTTTTCCACGGTCTAGGATGCCTGTCAGATACTGATGAACTTTGCTGTCTTTTGCTCATTTGAATGCTAAGATCTCATTTCCTCTCAAGTTTTTCAGCACTTCTTTGTTCTACACGTGCCCTTTCTTTTTTTAATTTTTTTTTTTTTAACGTTTATTTTACTTTTGAGACAGAGACAGAGCATGAACGGGGGAGGGGCAGAGAGAGAGGGAGACACAGAATCAGAAGCAGGCTCCAGGCTCCGAGCCATCAGCCCAGAGCCCGACTCGGGGCTCGAACTCACGAACCGCGAGATCGTGACCTGGGCTGAAGTCGGACGCTTAACCGACTGAGCCACCCAGGCGCCCCTACACGTGCCCTTTCTTGAAGATCAGAATCAAGCGGAGATGCTTCAGCTGGTGACGAATCTGACTTCGGCTCAGGTCATGAGGTCATGGTTCATGGGATCCAGCCCTGTAGCGGGCTCTACGCTGACAGTGTGGAGCCTGCTTGGGATTCTCTCCCTCTCCCTCTCTTACTGTTCCTTCTCCACGTTCACTCACTCTCTCTCTCTCGAAAATAAACATTAAAAAAAAAAAAAGAATCAGGTTGAGAGTAACTGTGTCTTCCACATCCAAGCTGAGAATCTACATCTCTTTTTTATCTGCTGGGTTGAGGACCTCTGTCCCCAGAGGCCAGAGGGGCCCCACTCCCCAAACTACCTAATACAATGGGCGGTCCACCCAAGCTTTGACTCCTGTGAGCAGGCACCAGCAAAGAATGCCAGAGGAGTAGAAGGGGAGGCAGTCTCGGGAGAGGTACCCAGCCTCCTTCGCCGGAGGGAAGGCTCCCACATCAATCGCTTCCCAAAGTCCTTGACTACTGCCATCATCCTTTGTCCAGAAGGATCGCTCTACAGCTGTAGAGTGGAGACAGCAATGTGGAGGAGGTAAGGGAACTAACATGGGAGAAATGAAAAACCATGAACCATGGATGGAGCGGTATGGGACTAGCATCCACTGAGATGCTTTTGTGTGCGGGCAACTCCACACATGGATCCCTTGTTCCTTCCAATGCCATTTTGCCACATGAGGCAATGGCGCCTCAGGTACCTTGCTGGACTTCTCTAAGTCACGGAACCAGGGAATGCAAAAGCCGGGCCTGAATCCTAAAGTTGAGGATGATGTGACAACCAAACCAGGAGCTTACAATCCACTGGGCAGCAGATAATCTCAGTTACATGTTTGCAATAGTACCGAATTTACAAGGGACATATACGTACAAATCAATGCCTAGGACGACCCACCTCCAGAGCATACTCATTTTGTTGCACATGACTAATCATTTTCACGGATAGCACTAGAATTTAATCGGATCTTCTTTCCTGAAACAGGTAACCATTATTTTAGTATTTTTGCCAGGCAGAGTTTTCTATTTGTTTGCTTTCATTTTGTTTTAGTTTAATTTTTTTTTTTTTAACGTTTATTTATTTTTGAGATAGAGAGAGACAGAGCATGAACGGGGGAGGGTCAGAGAGAGAGGGAGGCACAGAATCTGAAACAGGCTCCAGGCTCTGAGCTGTCAGCACAGAGCCTGACGCGGGGCTCGAACTCACGGACCATGAGATCATGACCTGAGCTGAAGTCAGACACTTAACCGACCAAGCCACCCAGGCGCCCCCATTTTGTTTTAGTTTAAAAATCTACTGGTGACATTTCTGGGCAAAATGGAGAGAAAAACGAAGGGACCCCAAAGTGATAGTCATGTAATTTGTGACCCTTAAAGGAACTGGTCTTCTTGGTACGTTACTGTCAGCTAAACACACAAATGTTCTTTGAAAAGTCTGCTTCCAGATGTTAATGGAAGTATTGATTTTCACCTTTTTTTTTTTTTAAATAACATCTATTTACCGTGCTACCTCCTCACTCCCATTCTGAGCTCTGTTCTCCTGAGTGTCAGTGTCAGAGGCAAGTGCCAAGATCAAGGTGACTAAGTGGGTGTCAAACCAGTTGCAGAAACAGAGAGAAGACAACTAATGGCATTGGTCTTGCAAGTCAATGGACCCTGTCTCGCCTAATTTCATTATCAATTCACCACAGGAGCCTGACAGAGTCAGTATGTTAAGTCAAATTCAAAGCCTCAAAAATGAAAAGAGAGGGAAAAAAAAAATCCAATTCCAGAGTCAGGTGAAAACATCATAATTCAGAGAAAATCTTTATTATTGATTTATAGCTGCAAACTCTTGTCCAGAGGTTTCCTCTTTAAATTAAGAATGCTAATGATTTCCCATCCCGAAATTAATCCAAAAGTTGCACACGTTTTAAAAAGGCCCTAATTGTTGTACTTCAACCTGGGAGTGCCAATGCCTAGCCTGTTCCTTTCAGCAACTGTGGTCGATGACGCACAGTGGCTTTCTTGAGAATCATGCTTCCTTGGGAGGCATTCTTGTGTGTGCCAAGAGGCCATAAATTTGAGATGGAATATCCTGTTTATTGAGGCTCCTATACATGCAACCCAGTTGCTCTCTGATAAACAGATCTGCTTCAGACAAAAGGTCCTGCCTAAGTAGTTTGGAGACTTAATTGTCCTGGTGGAAGAGGACACACAGTCCCCATGGGCAGATAAGTCAGGCAGTCTGGGGCCTGTGGGAGACACCAAATCAGTTCCAGAGGAAACCCAAGATAGCCAGAATAGCTACAGTGACTTAAAACAGATCTGAAACCAGGAAAAAGGAAACAGTTATTTGCGGGGAGGAGGAAATAGATATTAAGAGGAAATTGACACATAGAGATATAGTCATGTCGCTACTGAATATTTTCATTTACCCTGGGCAGTGGTATGTAGTTTTGTAAGCCATGTTAAATTATTTAAAACATAATGTGGGGGTATGAATGAATAAGTGAAGTCTCCTTAGAACACTTTAAGTTACTGGGGCGCCTGGGTGGCTCAGTCGGTTAAGCATCCGGCTTCAGCTCAGGTCATGATCTCACGGTTTGTGAATTTGAGCCCTGCATCAGGGATCTGTGCTGACAGCATGGAGCCTGGAGCCTGCTTCGGATTCTGTGCCCGCCCCTGCCCCCCCACTCCTCCCTGACTCGTGTTCTGTCTGCCTCTCTCTCAAAAGTAAATAAACATTAAAAAAATATTTTTTAAGAACATTTTAAGTTATTTTCTTTTTTTTTTTAATATTTATTTATTTTTGAGAGACAGAGTGAGACAAAGTGAGGCTTGGGGGAGGGGCAGAGAGATAGGGAGACACAGGATTGGAAACAGGCTCCAGGCTCTGAGCTGTCAGCACAAAGCCTGACACGGGGCTCAAACTCACGAACCACGAGATCATGACCTGAGCCGAAGTCGGACGCTCAACCGACTGAGCCACCCAGGCGACCCAAACTTATTTTCTTAAAACAACCACCACCAGAGATTCAGAAACTTTCTCCATGTTGCCTAATAGACAAAAAAAAGAAAGCGCGGCTGATATTCCTACTTAATCATCCACCTGTTTTTGGTAAATTGATTGTATCAAAATATTGGAGTCCCTCTGCAGCTACCTCAGAATTTGCCTTGAGGATAAGTTTACAGTTGTGATTGGTGCTTCCATTGGAGAGACTTTAATGGTAAAAGCATGCCTTCCACAGCCTTCTGTTTATGTACCTATTAAGGTACCTTTGTGTCTGTTACTTGTGATTAGTCATTCATAGGTTGTCTTTCCCATCAGATTGAATTCTTGGTAGGATCGCAATGTCCTCAGCACCTGAAAGGGCCCTAACAGAGACAACACACAGTAGACCCTATCTGGGATTAATATTAAATAGTACAATATAACTAATTTGCCAGATAGTTACAAGGATTAAACAAGAAAACATAAAAAAGTCCACCATATGTCTGAATCACAATAGGAACTCAACATTAAAAAAAATTTTTTTTAATGTTTATTTCTTTTTGAGAGAAAGAGAGACAGAAAGCGCAAGCTGGGGAGGGACAGAGAGAGAGAGAGAGAGGGAGACACAGAATCCGAAGCAGGCTCCAGGCTCTGAGCTGTCAGCACAGAGCCCGAGGCGAGGCTCGAACTTACAAACTGCGAGATCATGACCTGAGCTGAACTCTGACGCTGAACTGACTGACCCGCCCAGGTGCCCCAGAACTTGACATGTTAATTCTCTGCTCCCTTCTCTGAATGAAAGGGGGAAAAAAAAGTTCTTCAATTTTTAAAGCACTGTAGAATGCTAAATATCAAATTTCATTTAATAAAAAAATATGTATGCTGCAGAACTTGATTTGGTCGTAACGATATCCTATGTTGAGTATTTAGACATTCAAGGCATAGGTGGATGAATGGGAGCAGAAAAAACCAAAAAAGAGAGAAACACAAAATCTGGCTTCCTTCCTGTCAATAACTCAGGAAGGGGAAGTAGCCTGAGGAAGATGTTGGTCTCTTCTACCTTGTCTTCTTAGTTCCTGAAACTAATCTGAATCTTTTGTCCTTCGTGGGTGAACTCCCAGGCCCTAGGTGCAGGCTAACTTTAAGAGAGCTGTGGGAGGGGCGCCTGGGTGGCTCAGTTGGTTAAGCGTCCGACTTCGGCTCAGGTCACGATCTCACAGTCTGTGAGTTCAAGCCCCGCGTCGGGCTCTGGGCTGATGGCTCAGAGCCTGGAGCCTGCTTCTGATCCTGTGTCTCCCTCTCTCTCTGCCCCTCCCCCATTCATGCTCTGTCTCTCTCTGTCTCAAAAATAAATAAAAACGTTAAAAAAAAATTAAAAAAAAAAAAAAAAGAGAGAGCTGTGGGAAGGGTGCCTGGGTGGCTCAGTTGGTGAAGTGTTCAACTCTTGATTTGGGCTCGGGTCGTGAACTCACAGTTCGTGAGTTTAAGCCCCACGTGGGCTCTCCCCCTCTCATTCTCTCTGCCCCTCCCTGGCTTGCTCTGTCTCTCTCTCTCTCTCTCTCTCAAAATAAACAAATAAAAAAACAAAACAAAACAGAGAGCTGTGGGAAATTTGGTACCAGTGGCCCCAGTCAGTGTTCCCTCAGACGGAGTCACTCAGTATACGGCACGCATTTCACCATTAATGATACGTACGCCTAGAGATTCGTCAGGCAATTTATACGCAGGTTAAAAAGTATCTGGGGTAACGTACATACAGGTGAAAGAGAGTAATTGGTTGGGCCACGAGCGGTCTGGACTCTTCTTGTGAAAATGACCACTTGGCTACACTGAATTTCCATCTGTGGGTGATTTCCATCGGACTAGAAGTAACTACAAAAGATGAACAAAGCATGTCCTTTTCTGAAAAAACGTCTCCTGTTTTAATGACTTCTAAACCCATCGCTCTCCACCAACCTTCTAGCTCTTTTAAATTGCTAGCGGGAAGGGGCTTAAAACAACCTGTCAGTGATTCCTGCTTCTTAGGGTTGTAATTCAAAGAGGAGCGGAGCCTCTGATCAATTAGAATAGATTTCTGGAACGAACACCAACAAGGAGATTGTCTCACACTGGTCTCTGTGTGTCATTGACACACATGGGTCCCTGGGCCGATGGGAACGGCACAGAATGGATTGTAGTGGCAAGAGATTCCTCTGCTTACTTTCTCAAAAGAAAGCCGAACAGCCTCCCGTGCAACTCTCCTTTTCGGTGTCTGTCAACAAAACTCTCTGGTCATCTGCATTTTCTCATTGGGAGAAATGGGCCGGATTTGACATTTTGTGGTCTATGCACAAACCAGAAAAGAAATGAATCCGAGAATTTGAGGCAGGCACGAGCACTGACCTAACAAGGCAATCTGCTCCATTATGACTCTGGAAAAAAAAAGAAAGAAAGAAAGAAAGAAAGAAAGGGAAAAAATTCTAAACACTTTTGGTCTCTGGAGTATCCAATGCAAAGCTTAATATTTGACCATATACATGAATAGTACTCAGCTCTGGATACACCTTAGAAACATCGGAAGCATAAAACAGGTAAGGAGAGGAAGAGAATAAAACACCCACGTCAAAGAGAATGAAATACACTTGACAGAAAAACAAAATTCAAGCCACATAAAACGATATGCAGTGAAAAAATGTTCTCTTCCATCTCACCCTTCGGTTTCCCAGTCTCTAATTCCCTCTTGTCTGGGATTAAAAAATATATAGGTATCCACTCCTTATCTCATACCTCTCATACAGGGGATTCCAAGAGATCCTATACTTTGTCACGTTAAGAACCACCGATTGGGCCACCTGGGTGGCTCAGTTGGTTAAGTATCTGACTTTGGGTCAGGTCTTGATCTCAAGGTTTGTGAGTTCGAGCCTGGCGTTGGGCTCTGTGCTGACAGCTCGGAGCCTGGGGCCTGCTTTGGATTCTGTGTCTCCCTCTCTCTCTGCACCCTCCCCCACTCATGCTCTCTCTCGCGCGCGCTAAAAAATAACTAAAAATATGAAAAAAAGGTTTAAAAAAAAAGAATCACCTATCTCTTGGGGTACCTGAGTTGCTCAGTTGGTTAAGCGTCCTACTCTTGGTTTCAGCTCAGGTCGTGATCTCACCGTTTGTGACTTCTGGCCCCGTATCAGGCTCTGTGCTGACAGCACGGAGCTTGCTCGAGATTCTCTCTCCTTCTCTCTGCCCCTCCCCTGCTCTCTCTGTCTCAAAATAAATAAATAAACTTGAAAAAAAAAAAAAAGGACCACTGATCTTTTTTTTTTTTATATGTTTATTTATTTATTTTGAGAGACAGAGTGTGTGAGCAGGGGAGGGGCAGAGAGAGAGGGAGGCAGAGAATCCTAAGCAGGCTCCAGGCTCTGAGCTGGCAGCACAGAGCCCTGACGTGGGGCTCGAACCCACGAACCGTGAGATCACGACCTAAGCCAAAATCAAGAGTTGGACACAACTGACTGAGCCACCCAGGAGCCCCTAAGAACTACTGATTTTGATGAGGTGATCAAACTCCCAGGACCCCCGACTGTAGTGAGTGCACTACCTGATGCACGGGCTCAGGGACAGAGCTCAGAGGACTTGAGAATTGGAAATCCCTTACTGTATGCGCTGGTGGAGAAGAGGGGGGTTTGTACAATTGTTTAAGAGACCGGGTAATACAGTTAAAACGAAACAACACAACAGTCAAGCAAATGTACTGCCCAGGACTTAAGAAGAATGTCCAGCTGTGACTTCACCAGTCATTCCACGTGACATTGTCACCCCCCCCCACCCCCCCCACCCCCGCCCCAGCTCCCATAGGAAAAACGGACCCTCAGAAATCTGTAAACTGTGCTCCTGTAATCTTCTGTAGGATAAAAGGCTGCCGGCCTATCCTGGACCCCTTCATACTTCATACAGACTACTGATTTTCCATTTTTATCATTTTTTTTCTCTCTCTGTTGACGCCTGTCCCATCGCAAATTAGCGTTGAGGAACATCGAAGTGTATCTATAAGGCACATTCTTGTTTATAGTAAGCGGTGCTTTACCCAGTGACAAGTGGAGAGGGAGCTTACATTCAGATGGTCCCCCAACTTCAGAAATCTAGGGGTGTCTGTCAGATGTTACCAAAGTCCCCTCTAGCTTTTACTAAGAAAAGGACCACTTGAATCTTAATGTCAAATGGACAAGAAAAAGATTGTTTTATAAGGAATGTAAAAGTTCTTTCTTCTTTATCTTGGGAAAGTGACTTTATAGGAACTCAGGGAAGAAAGGAGAAGGAAGGAAAGAAGGAAGGAAGGAATCATTTTTTTTCCTAATCTTCTGTCCCAGGGTGCTTTCATATATAACTTCAGTCACATCTTACAACAAGCCTGCAAGGCAGGTTATTTTTATCTCCACTTTACATTTGGGTCAAGTGAAGCTTAGAGAAGTAATTTCCAAGGCCACTTTAGTGCATGTCAAAGCCAGATTCATACCAGGGGCTGTATGACTCCAAAGCCATATATTTTCTATACCTTCAATATTTTTATCCCTTGGGGCACCTGGGTGGCTCAGTCGGCTAAGCGTCCGACTTCAGCTCACGTCATGATCTCATAGCTCGTGGGTTCGAGCCCCGCGTGGGGCTCTGTGCTGACAGCTCAGAGCCCAGATCCTGCTTTGGATTCTGTGTCTCCCCCTCTCTCTGCCCCTCTCCTGCTCGCGCTCCGTCTCCCCAAAATGAATAAAAACGTTAAAAAATATTTTTATCCCTTTATATTCCCCTGGAAAGGTTTTTGGACGTTTGTAACCCCCTCAGACTCTCTCTTTGCTGAACAAGTAGCTGGCATCACACGGGCAGTCTTCTGGCGTCTGGATGTTGGGTCGTCCGTCTCTGGGTTTTTCGTGCTTCACCTCAGGCTCACGGGAGCCAGTGGTACATTTGCCTGGTCCTCTCCCAGGTGACTGTGGAAAACTCTAGGTCACTGAACAAATGTCTGATCATGAAGCTGTGTCCCTGTCACGTATTTCCCTGACTTGATTCCTCTACAGTACTTTTGTGGTCTGGTGTTGTCTTGTGGTCACCACATGTGACCAAATTACAGCCTGGCGACAGCCCCCAACCTGGGCTTGTGGATCATTGAGGTTTAGTGAGTTATTCACAAATATTTACTACCCTGCCTCCCTGTGGCACGTTTTCTGCAATCTATGAAGCAATCCGTCCCAGCTCTTAGTGACCTCTGCCATAGCGCCCAGGAACATTACATTCGTAGTGCTCTCTGACCAAGTCAAGGTTAGAGTTTGATGAGTCGCACTGAGCAGCGTGGGGCTGCTTCCTTTCCAGAGTGATCACTCTTCATGACGTCAGGGCAGTGCAACCCAACGGGGACGGAATAGATGGGGGAAGATCTGGATTTGCCGAATGGACACAAATGTTGATACGAATGTTACCAATTTCATCCACACAGAGGTTGCTGTAGTTCAGTGATGTCAATATCAACCCTTCTGAAACTGATATCTAAAGACTAACAACCGAGCAAGACCAAGAAGTGAAAACAAAGTTACCACCAGGATTCTGAGCTGCTGTAGGCAGGTGGTCATTCTCCTGATTGAAGTGACTATATTCTGCTTATCTTGATTCTCTCCCTCATTCCAATGCTGCCAGTGGCTGGAGGGAAAAGGCAGAGGAAGAGTACAGATGGGCACATTTCATGGTTGTTTTCTTTTTAATGTTTATTTATTATTTTGAGAGAGAAAGAGAGCACATGCGTGAGCAGGGGAAGGACAGAGAAAAAGAGGGAGAGAGAGAGAGAATCCCAAGCAGTCTCTGTGCTGTCAGCAGAGAGCCCAACGTGGGGCTGGATCCCACAAGCCGTGACATCATGACCTGAGCTGAAATCAAGAGTCAGATGCTTAACCAACTGAGGGACCCAGGCGCGCCTCATGATTGTTTCTTACATGCCAGGAATTCTTACGTTTATAACTTCATTGGTTCATCACAAAAACCCTGCCGTGAAGGCAGGTGGAGATTATCATAATCCCCGTTTTTTAGAGTCAAGTTTACTGAGCTCAGATCATTTGAGCAATGTTCTCTACCATCACTAACATTTGGTTAAATAGAGACTTGAACTTGGTTGGTACCAGACTCTCCACATGCACTCTCTTATTTAAACTCTCCAACACTTTCAGGAGGTAGGTGCTGTCCTCGCTGGGTTCTTCTGGAGGCCGGAAGTCTACCTATTTCCCAAGAAGACTGCATTCTGAGGTTCTGGATGAACGTGACTTTCTGAGAGACCCTGCTCACCCGGCTACAGCAATGGGCTGCTTACGATCACACACCTGTGTGGGCTAAAGATCTAATGACAAGCTATATTTATTTGATAGTAAGTCTTGTTTATCAGAACTTCAGAGACGAGCCTCGGGGCTTCCCAGAGTTCAGTGGTGGGCTTCGCATGGGGCGCTAGGGCTCGGTACAGCAGGCAGGAAGGAAAGCTAGGGAAACGCTTCATGACAATTACTGGGGCTCCATCCAAGGGCAGCCGCCTAACAGGTATATGCATATAGAAATGCTAGGAGGCACGGGAGCATTTCTGGTGGAACAGCTACAGCAGAACCATGTCTTAAGAAGCTCTGTGAGGAAAAGGGGTTAATGTATAAAGAGCATGTCACATGGGACACCAAATGATGTGAAGAAGGAACGACAAAGAGGATGCCACGAAACTGTGACCACAGAGAGCTTAAAGCTCACACAGTGAAGGGAGAGGCTGCCAGGAATGTTCGGGCTTGCAAATACATCTAAGGGCAGGAGGTTTTCAGTGAATTAAGGAAAACTACATTCTTGGATTGGTTTTTAAAAATTTTTTGGAATGCAAAATGTTTTTAATGTTTTGTTTATTTTTGAGAGAGAGAGAGAGAGAGAGAGACAGAGTGTGAGCAGGGGAGGAGCAGAGAGAGAGGGAGACACAGAATCGCAAGCAGGCTCCAGGCTCCCGAGCTCCCAGCACAGAGCCTGATGCAGGGCTCGAACTCATGGACTGTGAGATCATGACCTGAGCCGAAATTGGATGCTTAACTGACTGAGACACCCAGGTGCACCATTTTTTTTTTTTTTTAAGTTTTTATTTATTTTGAGAGAGAGAAAGAGAGGGGAGAGAATGAGCAGGGGAGAGGCACGGAGAGAGAGAGGGAGAGAGACAGAGAATCCCAAGCAGACTCTGCTCCGTGCTGAGCCTGACACAGGCCTCTATCTCATGACTGTGAGATCATGACCTGAGCCGAAATCCAGAGTCTGATGCTTAACTGACTGAGCCACGCAGGCGCGCCAACATTCTTGGATGTTTAGAGTGAGAAAGAGATCAATAACAATTAGGGAGTTACGTTTTTGGCTGTGCTTCTTTAGTTGAGATACGTCTCCCAAACTGGTCAAAATGTTGGTCACGAATTGATCGGTATTAATACACAGACGACACAGCCATTGGTGGAAAATTCCAGCCATTCTGTTAGGAGTTTTCTATCTTCTAAGTATTATCCAACTCTTGGGAAGAAAAGGTATGGTTCAAATATCAAGAGGTGAAGGGATCAAGGAGAGGTCAGGAGTGGGGGAAGGGGAGGGCATCCAGCCAGTCTAGCTAATGAAAAGCCAGGAGCTGAAATCTGATGACATGAAAATCAGATTTACAATGGTGAATTAAGCCTAAGATTCCAAAGCGGTCTCTAGACTCTCTTACAAAACATGTTTTTTCTTCGACTTCCTTGTAAACTTCCTTCTGCCCATATGAGCCACAGCACTGTCACTAGAGACTGCTTAAGCACTGCATTTGGGGCACCCGTTTCTAAGCAAGTTGGTGAAATCTAAAGAAAGGAATGACTATGTGCCATGCCATCAGCAAAAGAAAAGAGATCCTTGTCAAATGTTTGCGACCAATGAAACCAGGTTAACGAACTTCCTTAGGTTAACCAAGGAAATCCCAGATCGGATTTACGAAGTCATAAAAACGCTTTATCCCAAAGTCCTCCAGAGACATCCACACGGGTTGTCTTTCATTAATATGCTCCTTTCACAAGGGAAGTATGGCAGCTTGAGGGATGCGTCTGCTTGTGAGGCTAAGAGGGAAAATGGGTTTTTCCAACAACCGGACACCCTTTCAATAATGGAGAGATTAGAACATCAAGTAAACGTCTGATTTCACCTAAGCAGCATCGTGTATGAAAATTTATTTTGTCCCTTTTGTGTTTGGGCTCCAGCAGTTTGCCAGAGACTTTGGAGAGTCTCGAAACATTCTTCGTGTTTTGAGAACGGTGCTAAATTGTTTCCCTTGCAACAGATTTAACAAGTGAAAAATGGAGGGCTTTTTCTCGTTTTCAGACATAATCTTGGCAGGATGTTTAAAAGAAAGATAAACAAAGTGTCAGGAACACTTACAAAAGAACACTAAAATGGAGCGGCAAGGGGAGGCAGGGAACAGAATGCATGGATCCTGTCCCACAAATGGTGGCCGCTGCGCGAGTGGCCGAGGCCGTGATGCTGAGCTTTCTCCTTTGGGACGATGGACACTGTAAGCACTTCGATAGCCCTGACAAGCCGGAAGCTCAGAGGAAGCTCCCCTCCTTTTCTTCTCCACCACGAGGGGTAAGTCATAACGTCCTTCTCGGCACCACAGTCATCCGCTTGCAGAGAGAGGTTAAGAGTCTAAGTGTGAGAATAAGTGCTTAGCTTCCTAAATTACCTTGTTTCCTGGGAGGCTTTTTCGAGACCTCACAGAATCTGCATGGCTGTCCCAAATCTGCCTGTGCTCAGCGCCCGCAGATGTTCTCTCTTGACACAGACAAGAAGCATCTAGGATTAAACGTTACCGTTTAATAATCAATACCATGCAAACTCTCCCTCCCTTCTGTTGAAAGTCGGTCCTTTGGCCTAACTGCTGACGTGCTGACTTCCTGGAAGGCCGGCGTGCTCATTTCCATGCCATTGTAACATTATATTCAGGATAAAAGTGCTTTCGTTTCCCAAGATGTACTGATTGTACCTTTCACGAACCGGGCCCTATGTTGGAATCTTCCTTCTCTACCTGCAGTTCGTTACATTTATATAGAAAAATCGGCTAATGGGTTCTTTCAAAGAAATTGTGCATGTGGCTTCCCTAACATCCTCCTGACTATTTTGCTTGTGAAATCCCTACCTTTTTCTCATCTGTGTAACAGCGCACCATCACGGAATGGCGTAAGACCATGCCTGTTTCGGAATGTAGAATTACCTCCCTTTTCCCTTAAATCATGCTACACATCTATGAAAGGTAACCTCTGGGGGAACCGGAGTGACAGGTGTCCAGAGAGCCTCTGTATCGTCCTCTCCACTTTTGTGGGATTCTGAAATGACGTAAACAAGACACGTCTTTGAAAAATCTGAACCATACCTGAACTAGCTTGATACGCACCCTTTCAATGAGGCGAATCTTCTGTTTTATCTCCCGAAGCAGCAAGTGAAGTAAATCCAACCTTCTATATACAGAAAACATTTAGATTAAAGGCTCTACACTGCTACCTATAGAAACATAAAGTAGCAGATACGTTTGTTGTGTAACTAACAAGGTCACAGGCTGTTCAGCTGCTGGAGCAAACTCGATTAAGACCGTGATAATCTTTTGAAAGATTGTAATTTATCTCCATTTGAAGGGCATTATCCTGGTTCTTCAGCTATCCCTGGGAGCAAGGTTAACAAATACTCAGTGATGAATTTTTGAAAGCTGTAGTCAGATCTTGTTCTCCGAAACCCTTCTAAAGGGCTGTCAAAAGGCGGTGAAATAAGAATTGTCAAATTTGTACACAGACTTGCTTAATGGCTGTTATCTGAGAAAGTGGTTTATGATTCATACAGTCACTACCTTTACTTAAGCAATTTCTCGTTTGCTTTAGATGGAAGACAATCTGTTCCCATCGCTCACGTGGGAGAGATTACCACAAAAGGCTCTTGTTTACTCGAAATAAGAAGCTATGAGACACGAAATCCACCCAGAGGGGATCTGTGCCTTCAAAGTAGTCTCAGACTTTTGCTAAGGGTCAGCATTCTTGACTGTCTTCTTACTAAGCGGACTTCATTGAAATGTGGGGTTTGGGGTCTATAGATAGTCTCGACCCTTTCAAGTGGGTTTTGATACTAACTTTTAAGGAGGAAGGAACGGGAATGATCGAGCATGTTCTATGTGCTCGGAGTTCGGCTGAGGAAGACCTTAGGTCACCCTCACTGACTTTTCCCAACAAGCACTCAAGATGCACATTGGTTACATCCTACAGATGAGCACCTCTAGCATGCAACGATCAAGTACGTGCCATGCATTCGCACAGTGAGTTACTGGAAAGCGAACCGGGGAAAGATCCACCCAAAGGTTGTATCTTTCCGCTACTCTGCCTGCCGGCAACTCTTTGTCAAATGTCTGTGCATACCTTTTACTCAGTCATTTGCCCAGGTGACTGACTTTTTTTCACTTTACGCTGGGTGGGGCCACTTTCTTTGAGGTGGAACGTATCTATGAGGTAGACCTGGAACAGACCTGGAAAAATCTCAGTAATATCCACTAACATGGCCTTACTTCTTTTGGAGGAGGGGAGGCCGGAAGGGGGCAAGTGAAGAGGAGATGAAACCGAGAGGCCATTCCCTGTGTCTCGTGTATTAAAAATTCCCAGGAGCACCTGGGTGGCTCAGTTTGATTAAGCGTCTAACTTCGGATCAGGTCACCATCTCACAGTTCGCGGGTTTGAGCCCCACGTTGGGCTCTGTGCTGACAGCTCAGGGCCTGGAGCCCGTTTCGGATTCTGTGTCTCCCTCTCTCTCTGCGCCTCCCCTGCTAATGCTCTGTCTCTCTCTGTCTCTCTCTCAAAAATGAATAAACGTTTAAAAAAATATTTAAAAAAAGGAATGCCAAGACCCACTCGTTTTCTTTTTTCTTTTTCTTTTTAAAGTTTATTTAATTTGAGAAACACAGAGGGAGCACGCATACATGTGCAAGTGGGGGTAGGGCAGAGAAAGATGGAGAGAGAATCTCCAGCAGGGTCTGTACTGTCATGGTGGAGCCTGATGTAGGTCTTGTACTCATGAGTGATGAGATCATGACCTGAGCCAAAGTTGGACGCTTAACCAACTGAGCCACCCAGGCACCCCCAACCCACTAGCTTTCTAATACTACCTTATGAACTTAACTTCTTGCCACTGTTATGCCGGGGGCACTGACTGGAGAACTGGAGGTCGAAGGAGCATAGTGCAAGAGAAATCCAACTCAGCTTTTTGCAAAAAAGTCTTGTGTGTGAGTGCTTTGCTTTTCTATTTTTATTTTAGCAGTTTTTCAGTGTTTTTAGTTGCACAGAACCTACCACATGTAGGTTCTGGCCACATGATTTGGCCAAATCTTTTCCGCATAGGAAAGACACTAGGAGTACCTTGCTTTGTTGATAGCCCTACTATAATGAAAATAATGAAGTGTGGTCCAACAGGCTGAAAAAAATAGAGTATATTGAGAGACTTACACTGAACAAATTTAATGCTTCCACTGGTAAAATATGAAACGCAGATCATATTCTTGCTGTTCATAAGATAACTGCAGGATTACAGATATTTTCATTCATAGTAACACAGTGAAAGCTTAAAGGAGTGGGATGATAGGAGTCACACACACCTGAAAGCATTTGTCAAAATTTATCAATTGTACGTTTAAACAGAATGATTTTTTTTTAATGTAAAAATTTTACCTCAATAAATTTGACTTAAAAAAAGGTTACCGTCTTGCCAGTATATTCCCATGAGTGTATAACCTTATCTGAAGCTATTGCTAAAAACTTATGCTTGAGTCCTTTCAAGAGCGTTCCGCCCAGGCAGGGTCTGATCGTCTACCTGGAATGCTATGAGGTGATAGTCACGTGGCTTTTTCATGATAGAAACCCAGGGCTTAGTGGAGTATCAGGCACATGGCCAGGGAACATTTGTACCTTTTGATGGACAACATGAGGGTCCCTAATGGTCTACTGGGGTACAACGCCCAGGTGACCCTGTTCACTCTATATCATTCCTGTACCAAAGGTAGCCAATATGCATAGCCATATTTTAGGATCCTAAAGATCTTTATAGATATTGGTGCTACTGGCCATGCATTGGTCTGTTCTAGGACATGATCTAGATAGAATCTTCTGGGCATTTTAGATCCTCTTTCATCCAGAGGGTAGTCACCAAGATGCTCTAGACGCCATCTCCTTGGTGGTAAGGAACTGGGACATAACTTTCACCAAACACAAGAACATTGGTACCTTGAACCCATCCTGGAAAAAATGAGGAGCAAAGTCAATGTACCTGGACAAGCATATTTGCTCCATCATTATGTTTTCTGCTTAGATAGTGATGGGTGATTACTTTGGGGATTCATTTTGCTTTGCTTGCAGAGACACAATTTTAGAGTTAATTCTTTTTTCCAATAGAGCTCAGATCTCGAAACAAGAAAAGCGTACTATCCCTATAGTCACTGTTTTGACAAAGTGCTATCTATATAAATCTCCTTTAGACTAGAGAAGTATTTATAGTGACTCCTCCCTAATTACTCTTATTCTTAATTGTGAATTTTATTATATAAGATTCATTTGAGGAAAGAGTGGTATAGAACCAACAGAGTATCACAAACACTGCGGTTGTCTTTAGCTATTTATATCTCAGTAGATGGAACAATATTATAATGAAATCCTCGCACTCTAAACATAAATACAGGTTAAGCTACATCAGCACATTTCTCCAGGAAATTGGCTGAATTCTGTTTTCGCCAGTCAATTAAAGGGAAGACGGGCAATTATGTGGGAGTACTGCTTTCCTCTATGAAATGTAGCCAATCATAAGCGTTAACTGCCCACCAAATTTCTAAAGTCCTCCAAAGTCTTACCTTGATGGTTTTGGTACTTCATTCTGGAAAATACGCCCTGTTCTTTTGATATATCACAGAGATATCTGCTCTGAGTTCTTTCTCTCTCTCTCTCCCTCTCTCTCTCTCTCTCTCTCTCTCTGTCTCTCTATTTTTATGTATAGGCGTGATGATAGGGTTGGTCTGAAGCAGCTCATTCCGGAGTAATTTCTCCCCTGGGAAAAATCTGCAGGGCCGCTAGTCAGGCCAGCAGCTTCCCAACTGGTGGAATCGAAGGTTTCTAAGAACTGAGCGTTCAGTTTTGAGGATTTTGGTGAGCTGGCTCTTAAACACAGTCATGCTTAAAGAGTCAGTCATGTAAATGTACAATTAAATATATTAAATAATCGAAGGTAATGCACCACAAGTTAGCACTCGCTAATCATTTCCTACGACCTATCCTTTTGCAGTTATTTACATGGATCGTGTCTGCATGATGGAAATAGAATGACGAGCTACTTCATCGCTCCCCCACCTCCATGCTCAGTGACATCGCGCGGGGGAGCTTGAAACGGGCCATTGCCGGAAATCAGCAAAGAATTCAGGGCTGCCTGCCCACTCCCTCCCCCAAACACCCGTCCTCTCTTGCCTCCAGGAGTTGTGAGGCATTCCCCAGCACATTTAACAGCTTTCTATTTGAACGTAATTGGACAACAAAACAAAACAAAGAAGATGGAAACCCCAGGACTGTAACCTTTTCTACACATACCATAGACATTATCATTGCACAACTGTACTTACAGAAATTATCTACCCATCCCTCCATTGATTCAATATTTACCTAGTGCTGTTATGTACAAAGCACTGCGCTAAGCATTGTTGTAATTGGAGTAAACAGACACTACACCACTCAACAAAGAAATGGTGAGTAATGAAAAGAACATGTGATTTGGATTCAAAAGGATCTGAAGTCTGAACCCAACTATGCAGGGTGACCCATCTTCCCCGTTTTCTGGGGACTGTACTAGTTTTAGCGACCAAAGTCCTGTATCCTGGGAAGCCCTTCCATTCCGGACAAAGCAAAACAATTGGTCATGCTACAACTACGACATTTGATGATTCTGCAGACTCGGGCTAGTGTCTGTGAACCTCAGTTTTCCCATATATGACAAGATGTGAAGATCAGTATTATTATCAGATTCAGCTGATGTGAAGATCAGTATTATAGAGCGCCCTATATTAGACCGCGCCGATCTATAGAGGCACTTAGGACAATGCCTTGCAGATGCAATGTGCTCAGTGAATGAGTGTTTATTATTCAGAATAAAACGCAGAATCAAACAGGTAAAGAACTCTTAGAGGAGTTGAAATGTGCGTATCAATTCTAATCGAAGGTTTTAGAACGATGTGATAAAAGGGCAGCGTTAGATTTTGACCTGTTAGAACAGAAATGGCCTTTATCCATTTTCAAACTATATCTTGTCTTCTGATGTTGCTATATTGGTTTTCAGCCCTTGACGATGACATCCTCGTTTTCAGATCCTTGCCAACCTTACTGTGAAACCCAGGTTACCACTCTCTACCCCCGCTCTGTCGCAGGCCCGCTCTTCCTTAATGCCTGCAGCCGGTCAGAAGGAAGCAGGTATTTAAACCCTGGGCTCTGAAACCCTTCAATAAAATGATATGTTCAGCTTACGTATTCTTGGGATGAAATTCACTGGGAAAAAGGAAACCAAGGTATGATTTTCAGTGACACTCGAAAGGTACGAAAAGTTCCTAAACGTTAGTCGTGCCTCAAAAAACTCTAGTTCATATTCCCATTTCAGCTCAATTACTTTCCAAAGCCTACATAGCTGATGAAATAAATACCTACAGGGGGATCACTTAAAACCGAAAATGGAACATAAGAAAAGCATCACTGTTGTTTGAAAACCTTTTGCAGAAGGACAGGTATAATTTTGAGTAGACATCAAGGTCAGACACAGAGGCTAACACGCACCTCACTGTGGAGGAGGGAGCTTCAGAAGAAGGCTTCTGTTGTTCACCTGCCTCTTCCTCCAGGCAAAATTACTCTTACTCTTCTTATTTTGTGCCTTAGGACTATACAGCTGTGATAACCCATGCTGAAAGAGCACTTTTTGAGGGGTGGAATGTGAAGAAACGGGGTGGATTCTTGAGGAAGACATTTGCTGACAAGGTTGCAGGTCTGTCCGCGTAGCCAGGCTCCAAGAGAGCCCCCACCCATCTTCCCCTTGTGGCAGAACATCCTTCTGCGGTCTCCTCCTACACTGAATCGGAGCTGCTCTGTGCGGCCCAAAACTATGGCACAGGTGATGGTTATCTGCTTTCTGAACCTAGCTGGTAAAAGTTCGGTTGCTGAATCAAATGCCAGTTAATTTTACATTTCAAACAATCGACAAAAAAACTTTTAGTACAAATACACACCAAAGGCTGCCTGTGCCATATTAACACCAAAAAATTACTTCCTGCTTATCTGAAACGCAGTTTAACTGTGTGTCCGGGGTTTTTATTTGCTAAATCTGGCAACACCACGAAGAGCGTTTTGGCCTGTACCTTCTTCTCGGGGTTGTTCACCGTGTTGTGTAGGTCGATGCTCAAGCAGCCTGGTGCCCATGTGAAGGAGAACTGAGGTCTTCAACCAATGGCCAGTGAATTTGCCTCACACTTCTCATTTGTTTGATTAGGTTCTTCGTGGCTACCACAGACTGTGGATTCCTCTAGAAGAGTCATGTATGTGTTTGCTCCTCATTGGGTGCCAGTACCCACTACAGCACAGTGCCAGGTACTTAAACAGCTTTGCTATATGGTGTAAAACAGGCTCTGACTCGCACTTGTGACATCTGTAAAATGGGATACCAGTGAAATCCACCATATAGATATGGAACAATCCCATTTACAAGTGCATCCCAAGGACTAAACTAGTTAGGAATAAATGTAACCAAGGAGGCAAAAGACCTGTACTCTGAAAACTATGAGACAATGATGAAGGAAACTGAAGACGATACAAATATGGAAAGATAGACTGGGATCGTGGGTTGGGAGAATTAATATTGGTCAAATGTTCATACTACTCAAAATGATCTACAGATTCAATGCAATCCCTATCAAAATACCCACAGTAGTTTTCACAGAACTGAAGCAAATAATCATAAAATTTGTACGGAACTACAAAAGATCCTGAAAAGCCACTGCAGTCTTAAGAAAGAAGAGTAAATCTTGAGGTTTCAGCTCCCAGACTTCACACTATACTGCAAAGCTATAGTAATCAAAACAGTATGGTATTGGCACAAAAACAGACACAGATCAATGGAACAGAACAGAGAACCCAGAAATAAACCCACAGTTATATGGTCAATTAATCTATGACAAAAGAGGCAATAATATGCAATGGAAAAAAGTCAGTATCTTCAATAAATGGTATTGGGAGAATTGGACAGCCACATGCAAAAGAATAAAACTGGACCACCTTCTTATACCATATACAAAAATAAACTCAAAATGAATGAAAGACCTAAATACAGGGTGTGAAACCATAAGACTCCTAAAAGAAAGAACAGACAGTAAACTCTTGTACATCAAACTAAAAAGCTTTTGTAATAAAGGAAACCTTCAGGAAAACACCAAAGCAACCTACTGAATGGAAGAAAATATTTGCAAAGGATAGACCTGATAAGGGGTTAGTATCCAAAATATATAAAGAACTCATACAACTCAACACCAAAAAAGCAACTGATCTGACTAAAAAATGGGCAGAGGACCTGAATAAACATTTTTCCAAAGAAGACATACAGATGGCCAACAGACATAAAAAGATGCTCAACATCACTCATCATCAGGAAAATGTAAATAGAAACCATAATGAGATATCACTCACACCTGTCAGAATGTCTAGTACCAAACAGACAAGAAACAACAAGTCCTGGCAAGAATGTGGAGAAAAGGGAACCCTCACGCAGTATTGACGGGAATATAAATGGGTGCGGCCAATGTGAAAAACAGTATGGAGTTTCCTCAAAAAATTAAAAATAGAAATATGCGATCCAGCAATTCTACTTCTGGATATTTATCCAAAGAAAACAGGGGCGCCTGGGTGGCTCAGTCGGTTGAGCGTCTGACTTCAGCTCAGGTCACGATCTCGCGGTCCGCGAGTTTGAGCCCCACGTCGGGCTCTGGGCTGATGGCTCAGAGCCTGGAGCCTGCTTCCAATTCTGTGTCTCCCTCTCTCTCTGCCCCTCCCCGTTCATGCTGTGTCTCTCTCTGTCTCAAAAATAAATAAATGTTAAAAAAAAAATTAAAAAAAGAAAACAAAAACATGGCTGATTTGAAAATATGTATGTATGCCTCTGTCCTTTGCAGCATTATTTACAATAGCTAAAATACGGAAGCATAGAGACACAAACACACACACACATAAACATACAGTGGGATATCACTCAGCCATAAAAAAGAACAAAATCTTGCCATTTGCAACAACATGGATGGATCTAGAAGGCATAATGCTAAGTGAAATAAGTCAGTAAGAGAAAGATGAATACCACATGATTTCACTCATATGTGGAAGTTAAGAAACAAAACAAAACAAACGGCCAATGGAGAAAAGACACAACCAAAAAAAAAAAAAAAATAGACTCTTAAATATAGAGAACAAACTGATGGTCACCAGGGAGGTGATGGGTGGGAGGATGGGTGAAAAAGGTATAGGGGATTAAGAGTACCTTATCATGATGAGCACTGAGGCATATATAGAATTGTTGAATCATTTTATTGTACACCTGAAACGATTATAACACTGTACATTAATTATGCTGGAATTAAAATTTTAAAAAATGTCCTGCTCATTGACAATGCACCTGGTAACCCAAAAGCTCTGATGGAGATGTGCAATGAGATGAATGTTGTTTTCACGCCTGCAAACACTACATCCATTCCGCTGCCCCTGGTTCAAAGATTCATTTCAACTCTCAAGTCTTATTATTCAAGAAATACATTTACAATGGCTACAGGTGCCATAGAAAGTGATTTCTCTGATGGATCTGGGCAAAGTAAATAGAAAACCTTCTGGAAAGGACTCACCATGCTAGATGCCATTAAGAACCTTTGCGATTTATGGAGAGTGGTCAGAATATCAACTTTCACAGAAGTTTGAAAGAAGGTGATTCCAACCCTCATGGATGGCTTTGAGAGGCTCTACAGTTGAGTGGAGGACGTCATTGCAGATGCGGTAGAAATAGCAAGGAGAACTAGAATTTGAAGTGGAGCCTGACGATGTGACTGACTTGCTGTGATCTTGTGATCAAAGCTGAATTGCCAAGGAATTGCTTTTTCTGGATGGGCAGAGAAAGTGGTTTCTTGAGATGGAAGCTCCTCCTGGTGAAAACACTTTGAAGATTGCTGAAATGACAACAAAGGACTTCGACGATAGCATAAATTTAGCTGATAAAGCAATGGTAGCGTTTGAGAGGATTGACTCCAGTTTTGGAACAAGTACCACTGTGGGTAAAATGCTATCGAACAACATGGTAGGCTTCAGTGAAATCATTCATGAATGGAAGAGTCCATTGATTTCACAAACTTCAATGTTATCTTAAGACAACCATACATTTTTGTTGCTTGAAGAACTTGCCACAGCCACCCAGCCTTCAACAACCACCACCTTGATCAGTCACAAACCATCAATGTCCAGGCAAGACCCTCTACCAGCAACCAGAAAAGATGACCGGCTGAAAGCTGAGATGATGGTTAGCAGTTTTTAGCAATGAAATTATTTAAGTTAAGAATTTAATTTACCCTGTTTTTTTTTTAGACATAATGCTATTATGCATATGATGTACTACAGTATAGTGTGAACACAACTTTTATCCGCATTGGGAAACCAAAAGCTTCTTGACTTGCTTTATTGTGGTATTTGCTTTATTGCAGTGGTCTGGGACTGAACTCACTGTACCTTCAAGGTATGCCTGTACTGAGCCCCATCTCCCTGAGTTTCTGATTCTGTAGGTATGGGTATGGTCAGATCATGCCGATGCTCCTAATTTTGAGACTGAGCCACTGCTTGGGCTTAATGCTTTGAATGGCTGTGGCCATGCTGGGAAAGTGCCTCCTCACTGCTGCTTATAAATGATTTGTGTTGGCTGGGCACAGACCTCAGCCCATGCAGGCTTGTCAAGAGTGTGAAGTCTGAAGTCTCTTAACATTAAGTAGGCACAGAAGTCTCTGATTTATTTCTGATTATAATCAATACCTCTAGATCGAGGGATGCTCTTAGCCTGTGGGAAGTTTAAAATAGAAGGAAAGCAGTCTCTGTATTAAATTCAAAGGTGAGCTCTGTTTAACTACTATTGTTTTTGCTAGTTTCTGGACTCTGGTCTCAGTGTGTTTGTAAGTCCATGTATTCAGCTGAAGACCATGTGATACCCCAATATGGGTGGGAAATTCATAGTAAATAGTCGGTAAATATTGCTGCAGCTGGTCAGAAGTAAACATTGTTTTGTTCTCCTAATTGGCACAGGTTTAAAACATTAAACAGTTTCTTAAAAAAAATTTTTTTTAAGTTTATTTTTGAGAGAGAGAGAGAGAGAGAGAGACAGAGTATGAGTGGGCAAGGGGTAGAGAGAGAGGGAGACACAGAATCTAAAGCAGGCCCCAGTCTCCAAGCTGTCAGCATAGAGCCCGATGCAGGGCTTGAACTCAAGAACCCCAAGATCATGACCTGAGCCGAAGCCAGATGCTTAACCGACTGAGCCACCCAGGTGCCTCAACATTAAACAGTTTCTCAAAGCTTTCCCTGTCATGAACTCCCTTCCAAGACACAATCTCAACTCCAAAGCAGTATAGGGGAAGAAAATTTTTCCTCTACTTTCTTAGATTCTTTTTATGGGGCCTGCAAATTAAAATGACAAAGACAGATTAGTAGGAGAAAGGTCATATGAGTTTTATGAACACTTTACATGAATGGAGGCTTCACAGAAAACAAGCAAAAATCCAAAGAGTTGGTTGGACCCGGTGGCTTATATACCATTTTCACACAAAAGAGACTACATTGTGAAGAAATGTCTACACATAGGAGAAGGGGGGTGGGGTCGTCTGGACTTGGGGGCAGTGAATGTGTGAATCGCAAATGAATGGTAGCTAAGGGTTGTTCAGTAAGACTTGTTATGTAGACTCAAGTTGTTTCCACTGATAAAGTTAGAAAGTTTTCATTTAAATGCATTATAAATAACCATCTTTCAATTATTAATGTGATAAAGCTTTTTCTGTTGTATATGGCCGACACCTCAAAATCTTGTTAATTTCACCTCTGGTAATTTACACATCCATCAGTCAATCACTAAAACAGCATTTACCGAGCATTATCCCTGTGCCATTGAATGTGGACATACTGATTATCTAATAGCACCCATTTAACCTCAATTACAGTGGGCTTTAGTAAATACTTTTTATGGCCCCTAACTTTAACATTTTATGTATCTTGGCTTTAAAAATGCAAACCTAGTTTTTAAGGTACCGAATGATGTAAATTTCACTCGACTTCCATCATTTCTTCAAGAAGTGAGCATTAAAAATGAAACTCTTTATTCTTAGAAATTAATGTTTGAACAATTACCGTCTTACACATGGGAAACCAAAAATGTATCTGATGAAAGTAAAGAAAAATCGAAATTACAATCCACTGCTTATGAAAATGACTCTGTTTATGAAATGAACTTTAGTAATCTCCCAGTGAATACAGTAATTTAAGCAAATTTTGCATTAAGAATGAATCATGGTAAGAATTTTCTATTGTGACATTGTAAGATTTTAATGGCCATTTGTTTTAAAGCAAGTCTCTGAAAAGAATTGGTCAAGTGCCAGAAGCTGTTTGTGATGACAAATTGCTCACAAGGAATTGCTTTGAAAGAAAACACTACTTTTTGTTTTTGAAACAAATTTGTGTAAGTACCAGACATATTCCACTATCTGTAAATCATCTTCTCTGACCATAAACTTAAAAGGCCCAATTTTGTCTCTTCTTGTTTGTTCCTTTCAGATCTTTCTAAACCCTCTACTTCTATTCTTTGTGGCGACAAAGAGTTGTCATGTATCATGTTTGCTAGTGAAACATCATTCCTTCGCATGTCCTCATTATGCAAACACGCAATGCTTTGTTGATTGGCTTATGCTGTTTAGTTCTTCAAGCTGCTCGTAAACATGTGATTTTTACTTCCCTGGGATCCGCACTGATTTACAGAGATAACCAGTGTTAAAATTGTAATTGCCTGTATTTCAAGGACTGTTATTTATAGTATGATCACATGAAATCAATGAGAATACAAATTAATATTGTCCATTTTCGCAAATGAGCAAGATCAGTTGCCAATTTTCAAATAGCCAAACATGTGTCTTCATTTGATGGAACGGTTCCACAGTTATTTTTAGGGATTCAAAGGAAAGCAGGGAACTTGGGGAAGGAGAGATTATTTCTTTTTGAGGGCCTTCATTTTGCTTCTGATTTGGTTGCCTTAATCACGTTTGACCCATACACTTGGACCACCTCCAGGGCCAGATCCACGCTATGCAGGATTGGACGATTTCACAAATTGGAGGGCCCTCTTTAGGAAAAAAAGTTTTAAAAATTATTTTATTTACGCAAAATTTACAGAAATAGGTGACCACTTGAACTCAATCTTAGGGCTCGTTACCCAGTTGCCGAAGGAGCCCATTCCAGGTGCATGTTCTAGGCCTGAAGATGAACCTTTGTTATTGTCACAGTAAACCTGTCCCTGGACTTATACACACATCACAACTGGAACATGAAGCTGTGATAACCTACCCATCAGAAGCACAGTGTGAGTGATTTGTCTATGATTTATGGAAATCAATTTTATTATCTAGTCATGTTATGTAGAAAAAGCACTGGGGGAAAAATCCATATGGATAGATTGGTAAAAGGATCTTAGCTTTGTGGGATCACCACATGAGAGAGAGAGTGCGAGCGAGCAGGAGGAGTAGGGGAGGGGCAGAGAGAGGGAGACCGAGGATCTGAAGCAGGCTCCGCGATGTCAGCACAGAGCCTGATGTGGGGCTTGAACCCATGAACCATGAGATCATCACCTGAGATGAAATCAAGAGTCAGATGCTTAAACGACTGAGCCACCAGGCGCCCCCCCCCATTATTAGGGTAATTAAAGGAAAAATTAAAAAGCAGTTAATGTTTAGTTTTGACATATCAAACTAGTCTAAGGTCTTCAAACTTACTGGCTGTATTACACAACAAACAATTCAATCACCTTTATGGACAGATAAGTAGTAATATAAGGTAGTCTACACCATGGGCAAATACACAGCAGAGAAAAATCAATGCTGCCCTATCAGAATTGGAGAAATGCTTAAGTCCTATGGAACTCGGAGATTTCACAGAAACGATGGAATTGTTTTACAGCAAGAATAAGGATGTGTTGTTTTTTTTTTAATTTTTTTTTCAACGTTTATTTATTTTTGAGACAGAGAGAGACAGGGCATGAACAGGGGAGGGGCAGAGACAGAGGGAGACACAGAATCTGAAACAGGCTGCAGGCTCTGAACGCTCAGCACAGAGCCCGACACGGGGCTTGAACTCACGGGCCGTGAGATCATGACCTGAGCCGAAGTCGGACGCTTAACCGACCAAGCCACCCAGGCGCCCCAAGAATAAGGATGTGTTTTAAGCAGAAGAAACTATTCCAATACAGATGGGGGCATCAATTTGGGCCATAGCGGAGGGAAAAGTTTCAGCAAAAGAGGTTCCTGTGAAGGAGACTCATGGATAGCCATTTGAAGAGGCAGACGAAGACCACATTATATAAGAAAAAGTCTTGAAGGTCGTACCAAAAAATCTAAATTTTAATGTCAAGGGTCCTCAAAGCTTAGTCTCTAGACCCAGCATCAACCCTACCCCAGAACTGGTTATATATATACACCGTGAGGCCTCATTCCAGTCCTCCTGGATCTGAAACTCTGGGTTGGGGCTCAGAAATCTGTTGTGACAAGCTCTGTAGGAGATTCTGATGCTCCCTGGAGGACCAGTGTTCTACGTTACAGTCAGCCACGGAAGATTTCCAAAAGGAAAGGAATGCTCTGAAGTGGCGGTTCTGGAAGATTAAGCTGGCAGCTATGGGTTAGACAGATTGGATAGAGAAGGGATGGAAGGCAGGAAAGTCTATTTTTTCAACCTAATGTCTCAATCAGCATAATATATATGAATTATGATGCCTGCTGCTGAATTCCAATGCTGTTCTTTGTCAGGGTGTTAGCATCTTCATTTTATGCTACAGTGTATTAGACGGTGGCAATATACTTAGTGAGACTGCTTTAAGTTTTTTAACGATCAATTAAATGCTTTCATTTTATTAAAGTGAACGCTAATTTAATGACCTGTAGCCAGTAAAAATTCAGCAACCTTGTAAATACACATGGGCCAGGTCGAGGACCATTTTTTGAGAATGAATCTCGGTGTCTGAAAGGAACTTTAAAAGAGACACTCCCTCCGAGACACAATAACTTCAAAAACTATATATGTGAATTTGTAGTCATGCAGGTTATTTAAGAGAGAGGATGGGTGGCCTGGGTTGCTCAGTGGGCTAAGCGTCTGACTCTCCCTTTTGGGTCAGATCATGGTCTCAGGGTCATAAGATCAAGCCTCCCATTGGGCTCTGCCCTGACAGTGGGGAGCCTGCTTGGGATTCTCTCCCTGCCCCTCTGACCCTGTCCCATGTGTGCGCAGGCACGCTTTCTCTCTCCAAATAAGCTTTGAAAAAACAGAGAGAGAAAGGAAGAGGGTGGAGGAGGGGAATGAAGAGGAGGGACAGAATGGAATGCTGAGCGGTAGATGTGAGGGAGGAGAAGAGTATGTATAAAAAGGGAAGAAAAAAAGAAAGGGGAGAAAAGCAGCATGACGGTATAAAATAATGTGCCTCAAAAGTCAGTCCAATCTGTCAGTGGTTAGGTCTCAGTGAATCAGCAGCGCAGGGAAACAGTGGGGCTCTAAGCACTTGGTAATGAGTACCACCTATGACAGCCTAGCTGTAAAGAACTTACGCTCCTGTGCCTCAGGGCAAAAGAAAAAAAAAATGACTGTAATGCTCCTGGACGGCTGCCCTTTAAGTGTTTTCTTAAGTTTGAAATCTTGGCACTTTTTTATATACCCATCCGTAGAAAACCTGCTGTGTGAGAAACACGCAGAAAATGTACTTATGGAACCCCATGTGTGAAGCGAGATTGTTTACATAAGGCTTACACAATTTGAGAATAACGCAATTTGACAGAAGAGACAGGTTGATGAAATGTCTGTGGTGTCTTTTTTTTTTTTTTTTTGCATAGAGTTGAGCGGGTAGAATATAACCATGGGAAAGCCAAGAGCTGGCCCCGATTTCTGGCTCTGGCACTGACATCCTGTATGATTCAGGACAAGAGACATGGCTTCAACCCCACTCTCATTATGGAGCAGGACCTGGGGGCAGAGGGGTGCGTGGGTTTGTCCAGGGCTCAGGCATTCTTATTTTTCATCAGATTAGAAGGTTGTTCAGTTGACGTCTAAGCCACATGTGCCACTGCCCGTCTCCCCGCAGATCAGGCTGTGAAAAGAGAGCTTTTCATCAAGACCAAACCTCGAATACTGTTAATGCTCGAACAGCTTCGGACAGCTGGTCACGGGAGCAGGGGAAAGGCCTGGGAGAGTGTGATAAGTAAGGTTTGGAAATTGGTCAGAACCTGGCATAAGTGCCCCAAAGCATTAGGCAAGCTGCAAGGAAGGGCAAGGAAGCATTAGGCAAGCTGCAAGGAAGGTGGCTCCAGGAGCCACCGAAGAGGCACAGAATCAGACCACATTATGGGGGTTCCGTGTAAAATCAAAACAGTGGGGCAGTCAGGGACCAGATGCTAGAGTAGGGAATAGTAATACTCACTAACGTGTACCCAGAGCTCACCATGCGATCTTAGCACTTTGGAGGAATTAAGTCATTGATCCTTAAAAACCTCCTAAGGGGTGGTAGATGCCTATCACGCCCATTTTACAGATGAAAGGACTGAGGCTCACAGAGGTTAAGATGACATCCCTAGGCAGCCACTCAGAGTCTGGGCATGCTTGAATTTCACAGGAGTAGAAAAAAAAATGGAGGTGGTAGGATGTGTGTAGATCAGAAATAATGTCCCAGGCACAGAATGGAAAGGCTTACGGCAGAGCCAATGGCCCCCACCCCGTGCCCCAGAAAGCGGCTGCATGAATCTGTTCTACTCTTCCCAGCCCATTCCGATGTCTGGATGCTCAGCCAGCCCCCAGGACTCGGGATCAGTGGCCTCTGGGCAAGGACAGGAGAGTGGGCTTGGTCGTATTACAAAACCACGGCTTTAACTAACAACCTCTGTGTTTACTTAATAGAAACGTTGTGCAATTATGTAGCTCCTACCGACCACGGAGTCATCCAAACTGGGCAATTCAACTCTCAGACACGGACCACTCACCGTGGGAAGGGGCGAGGACGTTCACTGCACAATTCAGAGGAAAACATTCACTCTCGCATGCACACAACTCTGAGCGAAATGTAATGGGCAGATACACAAACATACTTGTTGGGATTCTTTTGGCTAAACTGTATTTAAGGAGAGCACATCGGTGGACAATTTTGAAAAATAACACTAGAGCACTCTGCCAATTCTCACAACACTTAACAGTGATATTACAAGTAAATACGCTTCACTTTCCAGAAAGAATATGACCTGCGAGGATTATGCCTTGGGCACTCATTTTTCTGTTGAGCGGTTTCTTTGGAGCAACGTCAGTTGCTTTTCAAACGACTGTCCTGTTAGTTTCCTGTTCCCTCCACGTGAGAGAAGAAATTTCAGAGCCTCACAAGTAAACTTTAAAAAAAAAAAAAATCCTCAAACTTTGGATCAATCATGAACCATCACACAAGCTTTGGGGAGCAGAACTCCTGAATTGGCTAGAGCCATTAAATCATGGAATTAGAGAAGTGGAATCACATAATTAGAGGTTTTTATTTTATAGATGAGGAACTAGACCTCATATGTGTCTCAAAAGCTCACAAAGCTGGGAAGTCACTAAGATGAGTCTATTCTTTCCACTGTCCTCTGCTCTTGCTGTGCTACCCACGAGAATGAAAATTTTTTGCAAATGTTTCTGGCAGTGTCTCCCCCCCGCCCCCTGCCCCGCACAGATGAAACAAACGTCACTATTCCACTTTACTATTTCAAGATACATGGAAGGGGCGCCTGGGTGGCTCAATCGGTTAAGCATCTGACTCTTGATTTAGGCTCAGGTCATGATCTCACAGTTTATGAGTTTAAGCCCCGCATCGGGCTCTGCGCTGACAACTCAGAGCCTGCTTCGGGTTCTCTCTCTGTCCCTCCCCAGTTTGCGCGTGTGCGTGGGCACGCACTCTCTCTCTTTCAAAAAAATAAACTTAAAAAAAAAATACATGGGAAACAAGAGAATTGCAGGCAAGGACTTGAAGAGATATTCGGAGACCCATGTTCATAGCAGCGTTGTTCACAACACCCAAAGCTGAAAATGTCCACAGATGGGTAAGGGATAAACAAATGTGGTCCACACATGTGGTGGAATATTACTCAGCATAAAAAGGAAGAAAACCCTACCACATGCTATGACAGGAATGAACTTTGAGGACATTACGTTAGATGGAAGAAGCCGGGCGCAAAAGGATGAACGCTGTCTGATTCAACTCACGCGAGGTTCCGGAAGGAACGGGTTCCCAGAGACAGAAAGTGAGATGGTATTCCAGGGGCTGGGGGGAAGAGAGAATGGGGAGTTACTGGTTAACGGGCACAGAGTCACAGCTGGTGGCTCAGTCACTTGAACGGTCGACTCTTGATTTCGGCTCAGGTTATGATCCCAGTGTTGTGGGATCGAGCCTCACGATGAGCTCCACTCTGAGCATGGAGCCTGCCTAAGATTCCACCCCCCCCCTCCCGCCCACCTCTCTCTCTCCCTCTGCCCCCTCTCCTGCTCCCACCCCCATTCTCTCTCTCAAAAAAAAAAAAAAAGAAAGAAAGAAAAGGTTAAGATGGTAAATTTTACATTGTGCATGTTTCGCCCCAATTCAAAATAATTTAAATAAAAACTAAAAAATGCATGTAAAAACGGAGTTATCTTTGCTCTGTGTGAAAAGACGGACCAGGCTCTTATGATCGCGCCATTGTTTCATCCTTTAAAAAACTCTGCTTGGGGCGCCTGGGTGGCTCAGTCGGTTAAGCGTCCGACTTCGGCTCAGGTCATGATCTCGTGGTTCGTGAGTTCAAGCCCCGCGTCGGGTTCTGTGTTGATGGCTCAGAGCCTGGAGCCTGTTTCAGATTCTGTGTCTCCCTCTCTCTCTGACCCTCCCGCATTCATGTTCTGTTTCTCTCTGTCTCAAAAATAAACGTTAAAAAAAAAATTAAAAAAATAAAAAATAAAAAACTCTGCTTGATTTGCCCTTTCACATATTGACTTTGCTGAAATGATACTTTCAGCTTCTCAAATTTACCTAGAAATAAAATGCGGATATGTGCTTGATCCACGTAAGCAGTTTACGTGGTAGATTTATCAAATCTCTTTGATAAAGGGGAAAAGATCAGGAGTGCCTTTGTTCCAGTGGATGGACAGCAGAGAAGTTTAAGTACAGAAGGCACTGGAATCTTCTCCCCAGAGCTGCATGTGAGTCCTCTCACGGCATGTGTGCATTTTGGACGAACGTGTTCAGCACCCTTTTGAACAAAGATTCAAGGAATAACCTAGCATATTCAGGGCTGTTCCACTCATAAGTCAATAGTTAGAAATTCTACCAAGAAAGCTGGAGGCATAGATCTAAGAATGAGAACTAAGAATTAGACCTCCGGATAAGAAAACGCTCCATTTTAGGGGCACCTAGGTGGCTCGGTCGGCTCAGCGTCTGGCTTTTGATTTTGGCTCAGATCTTGATCCTAGGGTTGTGGGATTGAGCCCCACAGAGGGCTCTGAGCTGAATATGGAGCCTGCTTAAGATTCTCCCTCTCTCTTTCTCTCACCCTCTGTCCCTCTCCCCTGCTTGTGCTCTCTCTTCCTAAAATACAAACAAAAAAGAAAAGAGAAGAAAAGAAAACAATCCATTATTATAGGCTGCTTGAATCTGGCAAAGTATAGCATGATGCCTACAGATTAAGGGATATGACTTGATTCTCTACAAAAAAATGGGGCCACTATAAACCTTAAACTGTACATGTAAGCCATCGTGTCCATTTATTTAAGAAATGGTATAATCTTTGTCTAGGCTTACTTCAGGGGTTGTAATTAGCAAATTATCATTTTTATTTTGAATGGGAACATGTTATATGAGAGCAAAGTACTTCTGTCATTCTGTCATTCTGTCGGAATGGAGATTTTCCGACGGTTAATAATTTTAAAAACCATTTTACGGAGGTACCTTTTAAATTCATCTTTTCACAATATGCTAATACAGGGTTAAGCTCTCTTGGTTCTGTTTTCAGCTGTTTAAAACTTATGACATATCTGAAGGGTGAATTTGGCATTAAACCAACATTTTCTTATTGTCAGCTCTGCGGAGTCAATATATCATAGTCCCAGAAGAGAAGGTTGTGTTCCTCCTTGCCTCCACCGTCATTAACAAAGCTGACAGCAAAGCGCTAATTCCAGAACTGTTCCCGTGTTATCGATGTGTAAAGCAGAAAGGACTGAGCCTGATTGTCAGATGTCAAGCCGGGTTTCCGTTATTGAGAAGTGAACGCCTGCGCAGTTTGGCTTGTAAAGAAGGGTCCAACTGATCAGAACGTTGCACCTCAGAAAAAAATGTGTAAGAAAAATGCAATTATGGTGCCTTTTCAGAACTTTTTTTTTCCTTAACATAAAAAGGAAAAAACAAAAGTTTATTTAATTAATGAATGTATTTTTTGAGAGAGAGAGAGAGAGACAGAGACAGAGAGAGGGAAAGCAGGGGAGGGGCAGAGAGACAGAGGGAGAGAGAGAATCCCAAGCACGCTCCATGCTGTTAGTGCAAAGCCCCACGTGGGACTTGATCCCACACACCATGAGATCACCACCCGAGCTGACATCAAGAGTTGGATGCTTCACTGTCGGAGCCACCCAGGTGTCCCCATGGAGAAAATGAAAGTTTAAATAAAAACAAGGGTGCTTGAGGGACAAACAAAAAACGAAGGGAGGTTTAATACACCAAGAATTACATTTTAGTCTTTTTTCATCGTTTGAGGAAAAGAAACACAACATTCCTCACAATTGTTACATTGCTAAAGGCGTCGTGAGCTGTTTTTAGGTTCATCTTCTCTGGGTCTGTGGCGACTTCAGGGCAGACAGACAGATTCGAGTTCTTTCCTCCAGTTCCAAAGTGAGACAAGCAAGTATCCTAATGGTATGGTCTTCCAGATAGGGTTTGAGGACTGTTATTGGTGGACTCATAGATTTTTCTCTAAAAGGCTTTTAGGATTTCTCCATCATGATCCTCTTTATCCCTCCGGACTGCTAGGAGGTAAGTGGCTATGGGTTGCTCACCCACTCTCGGTTCCCCAACTTCCTTCCAAATAGAACTCTAATTTTGTTAGGGGAAAAACAATTTGCCCTGCTGACAAACTTTGCATCTTTCTTTTTCTTCATCTATTACCTCCTCACCATCAATTTCTCCACCCTCCCCCACCAAAACCCCGCCCCCCGCGCGCGCGCGCGCGCGCGCACACACACACACACACACACACACACACATACACACACTCTGTAGCCAGAGGGGGCCATAGCATCGTTCAGATCACCCATGAGGAAGTGGAAATTGCTGAGTACAGCTTCCAGGCAAACCGTTCAGAAAGGAAAGTGATCTAGGGGCGCTTGGGTGGTTCGGTTGGTTAGGCATCCGACCTCGGCTCAGGTCCTGATCTCTCCGGTTCGTGAGTTCAAGCCCCGCGTTGGGTGGGCTCTGGGCTGACAGCTCAGAGTCTGGAGGCTGTTTTGGATTCTGGGTCTCCCTCTCTCTTTCTCTGCCCCTCCCCTGCTTGTGCTCTCTCTCTCAAAAATGAATGAACACTAAAAAAAAATTAAAAAAAAAAAAAAAAGAACAAAAGAACGTGACCTAGCTGGTAGCTGTCCATTGCCCCCTCCTTCCTGTTTGAAATACGGCATGAAGTTGGAGTGAAGTAGGCATGCCGGCACCCCGAGCGCAGGCTGAGCAGAAATACAAAATACAAACACAAAAAAAGCCTGGAGTATCAGCTCTGAGCAGCTCCCCTCTAGACTCCTGGTTACGTGAAAATCGTAAAAGTAATGATCATCCTACCCCACATTTGTTTCAGCTTTTTCTTTTCAGCTTCCTGTTGCTTATAGACAAGTTTCCTTCTTAGTCACGGGAATATTTGAGAGCGGAAAATTCAAAAGCAAAATACACCAGAGTCTTTAATGAATGGCATTTCCCTAGGCTAACTTGCCTAATTATGAGGATGTTTGGTTAATATACAAATTATGAAGCTTGAAATAATTGGCTCTGATCAGCATCCTCATTATTATCATTAAAGAGATTTTTATTCAGAACTCATTTGCATGAGGAAGCTCGCTCAGCTATTTACCTGGCAAATGGTTTTCCATACTGGTAACCTCTCTCAGGCTTGGAAATCATTGAGAAGAGTCTGCAGGCTTCAGGATGATTTCAGCAAGGGTCGAGTCCCACAGATGAGCAACCTTCTCGAGGAATCACAGCATGCTGACACTGTTTCCATGGAAGTTGTTACAAATGATCTTTTAACGAAGACTAGTTATTATAAGATTTGATATGATTTCATATCTTTGTGTATTAAAGCAAATCCAAGCCTGTCACATCATCACACGGTTTGTGACAATGTCATTCTCATCCCGATTCCTAGACGCTTTCTTGAGTGGGACAGAAAATGATGGCGTTCCACTGATCAAGCTGGGAATTTCTTCTCACTCTGGGCATGCCCACGGGTGTTTCACATGGCGAATGCGGTCTGTTCTGTTTCTTGAAACAGGGGGGAAAAAAGCTGAGGACTGCTTTATACACAAAGAACAAAACTCCCTAACGAGTACCTTCAGGAGTAGAAACTAGGCAGCAGTCGGGAACTCTGTTCTACTTATTTTCAGCGGGCATGGTTGGGGGCGGGTTACTAACCCTTCAGGGACAGATCATTATCTCAAGGGCAAGGGCTTGGAGCTTTTTATGTTTACCAGAAGTGGTGTGAAATAAAAAGTTGAGAAACACTGCCGAAGAGCCTTTGTACAATATGTCTTTCTTGGCTTATGTCCAGTCCAGGGACTTGGCTGTGGTGGCCTGAATCTTCACTGAATTGAGAAATTTCATGAGGCTGTATTCAGGCCCAGGGGGGAACGAGCGCAGTGATTGTCTTTCTGGCCTTTGGGCATGGCTCCCCTTGTCCCACTGCTATCCCCTTACCCTTTTGCTGACTAGGGCACTTAAGTTGAAATCATTCCCATTAGATTGTGTAAACAACCTTGATCCACCCCTCTGCGATGTCAGTACATCCTAGGCACTGTATCGATCTATTTCTCGGGCACCTGGGTGGATCAGTTGGTTGAGCATCTGAGTCGATTTTGGCGCAGGTCATGATCCCAGAGTCGTGGGATCGAGCCCCATGTTGGGCTCTGCATGGAGTATGAAGCCTGCTTAAGATGCTTAAGAGTCTCTCTCTCTCTCTCTCTCTCTCTCTCTCTCTCTCTCTCTCCCCCTCTGTCCCTCTCCTCTACTTGGGCTCTCTCTTCCCATCTGAATTAGCTGGGATTAGCTTTTTCTACAAATACTGGCGAGCCCTCCAATAGCAGTGACTTAAATAATATAAAAGTTAAATTCTCTTCTAAGTAAGGTAAACCTGAAGTAGGCAGTCCAAGGCTGACATGGTTCCTTCTAGTTTTCTGCCCAGGAAGGGTCTACGTTTTCATATGCTGTACGGTAGGACGAGGAAGACGGGAAAGAAGCTTGCTTGCCTTGCAAGGACACTTTTCGTGCATACCATACAACGTGTGGCTTTTGTATCATTGGCCAGAATGTCCTTGCATGTTCACATCCAACTACGAGGGAGGCTGAAAAATAGAGTTCTATATCTGAGTTCTTGGATATACTCTGATCAAGTCAGGACTTGGTCACCAAATAAGGGGAGAAACTATTGGGACGTGTTCATTGTTGTCGCTGCCATTTGCAAATAACTGTAATTGTGGGGACAGCTATTTGTAAATGCACTGATTTCAGCATATGGGCTGTAACCCTTGTCCCACTTAGCATCTGAAATGCTTTGTCCGCTTCCAAGGGATTTATGGAAGCCAGATGGTGGCCAGCTACCAGCCATAGGGGTTTAAGTTTTCTCCACTGCTTTTGTTTATCTTGATTCTATAGATGACAGGGCTCTAATTTATCTTTTTTGCTCCCAAGCCCCCTTCCATTTAGTGAAATTGCTTTGTAGACAGGATACACATCTCCTCCTGGCATGTTGGATGCTTGATTATTTCAGAAGATGGTCAGGGTGCTCTTCAAACGTAGATTCCCTTGCAGGGCACATTCCGGGAGCTCGATCATGATGTGTATTAAAAAGCTTTGGTTTCCAGAGGAAGAAGTGAAATAAAGGCACACCGGGAAAATGTGGTAAAAAGCTTCTAAACTCTCCTGGTTGGATAAAGAATGCCAACCTAGGGATTATCACTGGCAACTACTAGGCAGAGGAGACCCTTTTGTTTCAGAGAGAGTGATGACATTCTCTTGCTGCTCACTCAGAATTCAAGAATTCAAGAGCATCTCCCCGTGTGCCCCTACAGGGGCCCGTCAGTGAGAAGCTGTAACAGGCCAAGCAGTTGGACTATTTCATTCCAGATTTCCTGAGTTTTCCTAAGAGCAGATTTTGGTATGTAAAATATTTATTAGATGCAGTTCTATTCCTAGAAGGGCCAGGATTTCAAGAATAGATTAAGATATGAAGGATTGATAATTCTGAAAATAAGGGGAATACATATACCCATCAAGAAAATAACGAAAAAATTCTTTTCTGATTCAGTCAACTACTGAGAGAATCGTAATGGTGTAGCCTACCTGTTCTGGACATTTTGGGTAGAATGTTCACTGGGATGGGGCTTTAGGCGATTCAGCTGTCTTAAAGGATAATGAGTTCGGGGCGCCTGGGTGGCTCAGTCAGTTGAGCGTCGGACTTCATCTCAGGTCATGATCTCACACTCTGTGAGTTCGAGCCCCATGTCGAGCTCTGTGCTGATGGTTCAGAGCCTGGAGCCTGCTTCAGATTCTGCATCTCCCTCTCTCTCTGCCCTTCCCCCACTCACATTCTGACTGTCTGTCTCTTTTAAAAATAAACATTAAAAAAAAGATTAGGAGTCTTTGTATTTTATTGTTAAGTCCATGAGACTGAAGGCACCACATTGGCACAAGAATAGAGATATGTTTTAACAACTGCTCAACAATTCCCATATGGCTCTCTTCAGTTCACCTCAATTCAGTTCACTGCCAGAAATCAATGGAATTTAATTCGATGAGACACTAACCGGTTCTGCGGAGGGGGTACAAAAAGAGACCATTTTGTTTAGGAAGCACACGTCAATGCATGTAAGAGGAAAACGTAAGACAGGCTGTGTCTTAATGCCCGAATGTTTGCAACAGGACATCATTTTTAATAGGGCAGAGAGAAAGGGAGAGAGAGAGTCCCAAGCAGGCTCCACGCTGTCAGCACAGAGCTGGACTCGGGGCTCTAATCCCACGAACTGTGAGATCACGACCTGAGCTGAGATCAGGACTCGATGCTCAACCGACGGAACATCCCAGATCAGGCATCCCAGATCTCATTATTTTTAATCCCTCCTGCTGAATCGACTGTAAATCTCTGCACACAGACCCCAAACTTATGTGGTGAATCGACTGAAATGTAAGAGGGGTGTTAATTACATCGGCATGCTCTTGATGAGTGTCAGCTGGTACCTGGTTCTTGGGTGCTAAATGTCAAGGAGAGGCACTCACAGAGAACAGAGTTAATTTAGGGCTGAATGCTAGTTACAATCTGGCCTGTACCCTCCTTCCCCCCCTAGTTAAGATGCGTGCTTTGTGAAGCCGGTTACATTTGTTTCCGAACCTGTTTAAGCAAGTTGTAATTGCTACTGTAATTATAAAATCTAATTAAAATTTACATGAACCAATAAAATATGAAGTTGGAACGAGACTTGTTATTTCAGTGAAAACTAAGCTGAAAGTGTTGAAAATCGTACGGATAAGGCGGTTGAACAGGTATGGTGGGGACAACTGTGAATATTATGGGGAGGAGATCCTAGAAATCTAGAAGCGATTTGCATTTAGATTGCTTCATAAATGTGTTTAAGTTTCTCCTACAGAAAAGCAGGTGAAGCATTCGGGGTGTGATTTAAGTAAGAAAGCCCGTGTAGGGGTGCCTGGGTGGCTCAGGCAGTTGAGCAAAGGACTCTTGGTTTTGGCTCAGGTCACATCTCCTGACTCCTGGGTTTGGGCCTTGCATTGGGCTCTGCACTGACCATGGGAAGCCTGCTTGGGAGTCCGGCTCCTTTTCTCTCTGCCCCTCCCCCACTCACACTCTGTCGTTCTGTCTCAAAAATAAATAAATAAACACTCAAATAAAAAACAAAAAACAACGGGGCGCCTGGGTGGCTCAGTCGGTTAAGCATCCGACTTCGGCTCAGGTCACGATCTCGCGGTCCATGAGTTCGAGCCCCGCGTCAGGCTCTGGGCTGACAGCTCGGAGCCTGGAGCCTGTTTCAGATTCTGTGTCTCCCTCTCTCTGACCCTCCCCCGTTCATGCTCTGTCTCTCTCTGTCTCAAAAATGAATAAACGTTAAAAAACATTTTAAAAGAAACCCAAAAAAACAAAAAACAACAAACCAGTGTTGAGGTCCCTGATCTCCGTTCCATGTGTTTTCTTTTCTTTTTTTATTTTATTTTATTTTATTTTATTTTATTTTATTTTATTTTATTTTAAAATATCTTTTATCAGCTCCACTTTTTTTTTTTCTTAATTCATTTTTTAGAGAGAGGGAGAGAGAGACAATCCCAGCCAGGCTCCCCACCATCCACACAGAGCCCGATGCAGGGCTTAAACACACAAACCATGGGATCATGACCTGAGCTGAAGTCAGAGGCTTAACTGAGCCACACAGATGCAGAGAATGTTAGGTAAAAACATTATAATTCATTTGTGACATGGTTTAGTTAATTTCTATCATAAACAATGACATGAAAATTTTTTTTTCCGAGGTTTACTCATTTATTTTCCATCCATTCATTCATTCGCCTGTTATTCAACGAAGACATATGCACAGGGCAAAGCGCTATGGTATGAATTACATATCGGTTGATAGATGCAAACAAATGACCTAGAGCTTTCTGCTTTAGATGTGGCTAGAGTGTTCTAGAGCAGCATTTCCAACCCTGCCCCTAGAGTGGAGTCACCTCTTAGAAGTTGTGAAAAATACTCATGCCTGGGCTCTGCCCCCATAGACTCTGATTCAATTTGTTGAGGATCGGGTCTGGGCATAGGGCTTTTCAAAGAGCTCACCACCCAGTGCAGGACTGCATCGTCTGTGGGGACCTTTGAGCGACTGGCCATTTACTCACTTCCTCCAAATACACATGAATGAACTGTGGTATAAACCCAAACTACAACCAAGTCATCTTGAGGAGGGACTTTGTATGCTCTCATGACCAAAAAAGTAGGTGACGGGTGCTGAACAATGATATTTTAAACCGAACACCTGCCTGACAATAGACAAGTCTGAAGGCGTCAGGAGCGGAAACTTGCTGACTGGCGCCAGAACAACGTTATGTCCCTCCCAACCGACTTTCTCCGACTGAATTGTGTAAGGGGCAGATGTTTTTCATTGGGTCTTATCAAGAAAATGCAGGGCAATAATCAGGAGCCCTGACGAGAGTTGGTTTCATAGAGCATGTCCATGTGGAGAACATCTTCTCCCTTCTCACCGCCTTCCTCTCCCTCTCCCTCTGGACACCTGCGCTATTTTGCATGCCGGAGACTCTGTTGTTCTGATGATGCTTTCATCCTTTTGTCCACCCCCTTGTTCTCCTTGCCTGAGTTGGAGGCACCTGTGCTTCCGGATATATCCTAAAGCCACAGTGTTGTCAGTCTTGTGGCTCAGCACACCGAGCTCTCTGCCATGTCAGGATTTCCTGTTCCCTCTCCTCGCCTTTTCCTCATCGTGCTAGCCAGCGAGCTCCCGATCTTCATAGGTTTGCGGGGAACAATATAACGAGGAAACCGCAGACCTCTGGGCAAGTGGGGAGGGGCTGGAAACTGACTTCAGTCACCAGTGGCCAGTGACTTCATCAATCACGACTGTGTGATGAAACCTCCATAAAACCCCCAAAATGGCAAGATTCAGAGAACTTCTGGGTTGGTGAGCACTCAGAGAACATGGACACTCCTTGCCCTTTGCCCGTCCATTTGCCTTGCGTGTCTCTCCCACCTGGCTATTCCTGTGAGAGGCTCTAACAATTTCACACTGGATCTTAGCCAAAAAGCCGAGAAGCGATTCTAACAATTTCACTATCCCAAGGAGGGGATCGCTGGAACCTCCGCTCTGCAACTCTAACAACCTGCCCTTGGCGACCAGCATCCTGTAGGACTGAGCCCTTGACTTCCGGGCCGTGATGCTGTTATCTCCAGGGAGACAGTGTCCAGATCGGAGTGCATTTTAGGACACCCAGCTGGCGGCCGAGAATCGCTCGGTGTGGAGGAAAACCCCACGTGTCAGAATTGGTGACTGGAATCATTAGCTATTAATACAGATACTATGAAAGCGTTCACTTGTGGTAATATATATATATTTTTTTTCCTGATGAGAATAAAATGAAACGTTGCTTGACGTGCCACTCCCCAGCACCGCCTCAAAATGTCCCAGATTTCTCTTAGACATTTTTTTATGTGGGCACGCTATAAAGTTTGAGAGATGAAACTGAGAACCCCAGCAACCGCGTGCTGCTTGATCTCATACAGTGTGCCTTGCTGGGCTCCGTGTTCCTGAGGGGGGTCAGTCACAGTGCTGGTGATGTCACTCCCACCACCTCTGCAGAGACCGGTGCGGTTCCAGTCAGGGATGCGTATGGTAGCAATTTGCATCATGCTGTGCTCTCCGAAACTTCTCTAATGTGTCCTTTTTTTTTTTTTTTTTTTTCCCCAGCAGCTCACTTCTAAAGTCTCGCGGCCCCCACGCTTGTTTTAAACTTCTCTCTCACTGCAGTCTGGGTCCCCGGAGAAAAGGAGGCACTCCCCAATCGAAGATTCCTGAGTGCTGCCCGCACCAGCTCTTTCTTTGGAAAGCGGTTTGGGATGTTGGCTCATAAAGAGCACAAAAATAAAAATAAAAACCACTGCTGTTCCCGTCCACTATATTCACAAAGGGGAATGGTACTGTTGCCCCACATACTGAATATTCATCAGAATTATGAGTAAAGGGCAATGCCGATCTGTTCGGAGCTCCGGCCTCTCTCTGTGGGTCTCAGTCCTGACAATTTTTCCAATGGCTTTTATGACATGGTACCTTCATGAATTTCGGGAATAGGAGTTTGTGTGGTCATCCCTTTTGAAACATATCCCAGCGTCCCCGTGTATAGACCGAAAGGCTTAGCAGAGTGCTTGTTAACACACACTTCCCAGTAACGGTATAAACCATGTGGTTTGACTAAACGTGGATGAAGCTGTGCTTTTAAGGGTCCTCAGCCACGCTACTTCATGGACTGCATGGCCAGGCTCAGTATGAGGGTGAGAAACAGCGATCGTTACCATTGGTAAAGGTGACAAAGAATGCAGGGACAGTGGTCAGGATTCAAGTCAGTAACTGGAGTTGGATGAGATCTCAGAAGGTTAAAGACAAAAATCACCGAAAGGGAATACATGGCAGGCTCACTGGGCATATGTGCCAAAAACAGAACATGCTGCCTTCTAGGTCATGGTTTGAGTCCTGCCCAGCCCCTACCCCCACCCCGCCCCAGGTCATCGGCATTATCTCCATCGTTGTCATTATCACTGAATTTCTCTCAAACCCAGAGAAGGGCTGTTGAGCAGGTGCATCCGTGCCTCCGATTGCTCTACACCCTGAGTTATTTAGAGCTTGTTAACGGTGTCATCCGGCTTTTAATTGGTCAGCTGTCAAAAAACGTGGAAAATACTGAATCATCTCCCCGAGCGAAATTGGGGCTTCTGAGCCTGAGGCGCGTCCTACTGGGAAACAGTGGGGCTGGGACGAGTCAAAGGCCTCCCTCAATCCACTTACAGGTCTTCATGTCATCAGGGCGACTCACCTGTCACTGTCCATATGGTGCCCGAGGCAAAGGGTTAGTGCTGCTGATGGTGACATAGCCTACAGCGGTGGCTGCAGCAATTAGCTGGGAGTCACATTGTATTTGCAGTTTGTTTGGATGGATGGATGGACAGATGGATGGAAGGAAGAAGCTGCGGGTCAACATCAGTGTTTTGGTCAGACTTGGCAGATAAAGAAATAAAAATATGACCACAACTCTTATTTAAATTTCAGCTATTATAAGGGTGCCTGGGGGAGGGGGGCTCAGTCGGTTGAGCGTCCGACTTCCGCACAGATCACGATCTCAGGTTCGTGGGTTCAAGCCCCACGTCGGGCTCTGTGCTGACAGCTCAGAGCCTGGAGCCTGCTTCGGACTCTGTGTCTCCCTCTCTCTCTGCCCCTCCCATGCACATGTTCTCTCTCTCTCTGTCTCTCAATAATAAATAAACGTTAAAAAAATAAAAATAAATAATCTTCAGTCTATGCGTCCTTGAATCTGTCCTTCTGTTTCTCAAGTCTTTCCTCCATAGAACTACATCCTGGAATCATAGACCATGTGAGCCTTACTCTCCTCTGCATTGCCATGCACTGTCTGCATCAGGCTTCCTCCAGCACTATCAGGCATAGGGACAGAAGAGGAAGGAATGATAAAGGGAATCCAGGAAAGTGATTTAAGGACGATCTTAAAAAAATGAACTCAGGGGCACCCGGGTGGCTCAATAGGTTAAGTATCTGACTCTTGATTTAGGCTCAGGTCATGATCTCCTATATTCGTGAGACTGAGGCCCTTGTCGAGCTCTGCGCTGGCAGTGTAGAGCCTGCATGGGATTCTCTCTCTCCCTCTCTCTCTGCCCCTCTCCTGCTTGTGCATGCATGTGTGCATACTGGCTGTCTCTCTCAAAGTAAACATTAAAAAAAAATGAACTCAAATAATGGGCAGAAGTAAAAGGGTAAAGAAAAAAAAAATAGAAAGTGTACTGAAAGTAGCAACATGAAAAAAATTTACAGAACAGAGAATGATACAGCAAAGCCCCAGAAGGTCTTAAAAGACGCAGAAAGGAAAAGGGAGAGATAGTACATCTCAATGCAAGGCATTATAACGGATGCCCCAGCCACTCCATTTCTGGTTATCATCCCAAAAGAAGGGAAACACGTCCACACAAATGTTCAAAGCAGCATTATTCATAATAACCCAAATCCAGAAATGACTCAAATAATCATCAACTGACAAATGGATAAACAAAATATGGTAAATCCATAGAATAGATTATACTCAATGATGAAATGGAGTAGGTATTGATCTACACAATAGGATGAATATTGAAAACAAAGCATCATGCTAAGTGAATGAAGTTAGCCCCATATTGTATTTGTTGTATTTTATACTTATGATGTTCATATGACATGTCCAGAATACCCAAATCCATAGAGATTGAAGGTAGGTTGGGAAATTAGAGCTGGGGTAGAGAGGCAATAGGGAATAACCCTTCAGGGGTATGGGATTTCTTCACGGGGCTGGTGAAAATATTCTCAAAGTAGACAGTGGTGGTGATTATACAACTCTGAAAATAGTAAAGACCACTGAAATTCACACTTCAAAATGGTGAATTTTATGGTATGTGAATTCTATCTCAATAAGTCTGCTATTTTTTAAAGTTTATTTATGTTTTGATTTTGAGAGAGTGCGCACACATACGTTCATGTGAATGGGGGAGGGGCAGAGAGCAAGGGAGAGAGAAAACCCCAAGTACGTTCCATTCTGTCAGTGCAGAGCTCACCGTGGGTCTTGAACCTACAAACCATGAGATGGTGACCTGAGCCAAGATCAGAAGTCCGATGCTTAACCGACTGAGCCACCCAGGTGCTCTTCAATAAAGCTGTTATTACCTAAAACCCATTGTATTATTTCTCTTCAAGTTTCCAAGGTCTTCGACATGGATGGGCCCTGGAAGTAGGCCTGAGGCATAGACAAAGGGGAAGGAAAAGAGGGAAAAAAGAAAGGTCGGGAGGAGTTTGATAGAGAAGAAAAAGGAGCAGAGGAAAGACTTCCAGTGAAGCTTGTTCAACTGCAAGGAACAGAGACTCCCGTTAACTCAACAGCAGGGTCCACTGGGAAAGGAACTCAGAGGAGACCTCGAAATGACAAAGCCCAAGGCACAAAGGCAGTTCTTGCGAACGGCTCTGCCATCATGGGGTTTCACGATGTTTCTATTTCTCTCTGTGTATCCGATCGATTTGTTCTCTAACATCTGACTTTCTCTGCCTTCTCCTAACTTCAGCCTACAGATAACGCCGACGTACAATGTTGCTTTCAAACGTGCCTCCACGTCACAGCATTCTCAAAACAATCGTTGCCCTCTGCTTCAGTGGCTGTATGATGCAGTCCCCACTTCCTGATTCGCCTGTTCTAAGACAAGATCCCAATTCGTTCACATCAGGTGTGCGAGTCAAAACCTGGATCATGGGATCAAGGGCAACTAGCCAGTCTACACTGACACTCTTTGAATCTTGGGACTATCCAGAAAAGAATCAGCATTCACGGGGAAGAGAACAGTGGGCGTAGCTGGTTCATAAAGGGGCACCGTAGATTGGAGGGAAGAGAGAGGGGAGAGAGTGAGAGAGGCATTTTGGTAAGGGATACTGTGGATGAGCAGCGGAAAACCTTCCGAGCACTCTAGGGAGAGGAGAGGTACATAGAAGGCTGTGTCAACGCCCCAACCAAATGAGAACCGTCCTTAGGAAATGTCAAGTTTTTGCTTCATCCACCATCACAGGAATATATTAGCCATGTTAGGGTATTAGTTTGGACCTAACCTCTGTATCTTTTGCCAGAAGATAGTTCTAAAGAGGCTGAATACAGTTTCTTCCCTCGTTTTTGGAAGACTCGAGATCTCCCTGTAAATATTCAAAAAATTGTAAGACAACAAATAACAAGGTTTTGGAATGGAATCCAAGCAACTAGTATCCAGTATTTGCTAAAAAATAAAATTCTATCCCACATCTTACCTCACGGATAAGGGCCTGGCTAACATAATTATTGCATATAAAAACTCTACGCTTTCAATGAGACTCCTAGGTGTATACGCTAAGGAATTAGAAGTCGAGGCTCAAACAGATACTTGTGCAATAGTGTTAGCGTTATTCACAACAGCCAAAAGGTGGAAACAACCCAAACGTCCACCAAATGGACGAATGGATGCATACAACAAAATGTGTTATGTACAGATGATGGCATATCATTCTGCCTCATAAAAGGATTGAAATTCGGATATATGCTATACTATGGATAAATCTTGAAAACATTATGCCAAGGGAAAGAAGGCAAACACAAAGGGACTAATAGTGAATGATTCCACTTATACGACATACCTAGAAAGGCAAATTCGAAGACAGAAAGTAGGATAGAGATCACCAGAGGCTGGGGTGTTCTAGTCCATTTGGGCTGCTATAAGAAAACACCACAGAGTGGCTTATAACCCATAGAAATTTATTTTTTGCAGTTCTGGAGGCTACAAATCCAAAATCAGGGTGTTACTAGTATGGTCAAGGGAGGGCCCTCTTCTCTGGCAGGTCACAGCCTTCTTGTATCCTCATACGGCAGGAGGGGCGAGGGAGCTCTCTGGGGACACACACACACACACACACACACACACACAAGAATAGGAAGAACAATAAAAACTATATATTGTGCATGAGTGCTTCTTGGTGAAGATAATTTCATTTTTCATGAAATTATTGCAGAGCTGTAATTCCCATTAGATCTTCTTACAGACATGTTGGGGTAGAAATGAGAATAAAGGTGTCTCATCCCCACGTGTATTTGCTTTGCTGCCCAGTGACCATGGCATGAAGCTACACAGGGTTTTTTTTTGACACACATACAATAACCCCCTCTAGTCTCATCAAAATATCAGGCCCTGCGTGGAATCTTGATAATTACATTACTGTTAAAACATCTAAATTGTTGCATACAGTTAACGTGTTCCCTTTAGAAAAAAAAAATTACTTGTTCCAGTTTTTCCACTATTTTTGTTTTTATATATCATAATGTTTGGGAGGCTTACCTGAAATTGTTCAAGATACACATTTTTAGTTATTAAAACAAGGAGCCGTGGGAATCAGGCAGAAGGTAGGGATTTCCTGTCTCTGCTCCCATCCCGGATTCTAGGCCATTACTTTCCTTTGAACGATGTGGTTTTCTTGTAATAAAAATGAAATGTAACTCACTTAGATATGGTTTCTGGCTCTTAACTGAAGAGGCTCTTTATGAAGAAGAAATAGTAGGAGCTTGAAATTTTAAAATAAAGGTTGGGAAGATATTGGAGCTCGCCTGTACAAAGTTCGTCAACTGCCCTCCGTAAGGGTTGACCCACATGGGCTTTTATGGTTGAGTGGACAGACGCAGACCTTTGAGAACTGGCAGGCTGGCTAAGATCTAATGCTTCTGGGAGCAGCAGAGCTTAAATACTCTAAATTTTCTTTTAATTTAATTTTTTAAAGTTTATGTATGTATATATGTATGTATTTATTTTAAGCGAGAGCGAGGGAGAGAGAGAATCCTAAGCAGGCTCTGCTCTGTCAGCACAGAGCCTGACGCGGGGCTCAAACCTAAAAACCTTGAGATCGTGACTTGATCCCAAAGTCAGAAGCTTAACCGACTGAGCCACCCAGGCGCCCCTAAATTTGCTTTTAATTTTAATGGTGGTTATATTTATTACCTTTGTGTACACACTTCTGTTTTGCTGTTTGTGTTCTTCTGGAAACCTCTGGCGTGAAGTGAGCCTTCAGTAGCCCAACACCATTTTCCTTTTCTTTCTAGCTCCTTCTTCTCCTGCCCCCTTCCCCTCCACCCTGCCCACAGCCAGATAACACTTTCCTGCTGAGAAATTTTTAAAGTCACCACACAGCTCTAGCAAATGAGGGCTGTCAGAGTTTTTGGATGAGAAAATCTACTGCAGCTCACACAGATCTAGGCGTTGATCGTGGTTAATTGACAGCCGGAAGGACTTGGTCTCCTGGCGGAGTTAAAGGGAGGGGGCGAGCCCTGTGGGTTTCATTTGGGCAGAGATAAAACAGGTTTTTATTCAGTACTCATGGAGAGAGCGTAATTAACCTTTTAGAAGTTTAAGGATGATCAAATTGTTATTCATTTTGCAAATGAGAAGAGAGAGCTTCCCTTCCTGCCAGCAAAATGCCAGTGCCGATTTCAAGGTCACTGGATGATCTCTTTGAGGGAAAAGAAAGCAATAAACACATACACACATGCGCGCACACACTCACACACACACACACACACACACACACACACACACACACACACCACCCCCCAACCCACAGATTTAGAAATGTCACCACGAAAACGTTCAGGAATGAAAAAGAACAAATGTTCTTTTCTATCAAGCTCCACAGTGAAAATGAGAGCTAATGTTTGCCGCACATTCACAAGGGCCTACTGGATTGGAATGGTGCTACCCTTGTCAGAGAAAACAGAATATATGACTCCAGCTGGTAACTCCTATGCTCCGGTATGTTCTGATGTTTATTTAGAGGATGGGGGAAGGGGTTTTTGACGTCCAGGCATATTTTAAAGATGGCGTGCATCACGTTGCTACCACATGAGAACTCTGTGGCATAAATAATGAACTCTGCTGCTTCAAGATTTTTTTTTAAAAGGATTTAGCCAAGTCTATGCATGAAAGGAAGTGGTTTTCACCAGGCATCACGCTTTAAAGATGACTATGTTTGTTATGTGAATGACCTTATTTTGCAGCTATGGGCTTTGCCACATCACAGGCAACACTATTCACGAGTGCTTAGGAAAAGAACACTCTGTGGCAGTTCTCTTCGAAAGAAAGAAAGAAAGAAAGAAAGAAAGAAAGAAAAGAAAGAAGAAAGAAAACTCAAAACTGTGATAATTTCAAACATACAGAAAAACTGCAATGATACTACAAAGAACATATAACAGTACAAAGTATGCCTTTAAGCAGATTCCCTAGTTTTTAACATTTTTGTCATTTGCTTTAATATTCTTGGGGCGCCTGGGTGGCTCAGTCGGTTAAGCGGCCGACTTTGGCTTAGGTCATGATCTCGCAGTTTGTGAGTTCGAGCCCCGCGTCGGGCTCTGTGCTGACAGCTCAGAGCCTGGAGCCCGCTTCCGATTCTGTGTCTCCCTCTCTCTCTGACCCTCCCCCATTCATGCTCTGTCTCTCTCTGTCTCAAAAATAAATAAACGTTAAAAAAAATTTAATATTCTTTCCCCCCTCTATATATTATGTAGAAATTTTCCTTCTCTTTATATATATATATATACTTGATATATAATTATATATATATATAATTATATATACATGTACCTACTATATAAGCTATTTATATATTTACTCTATTGCATAATGAGGATGAGTTAAAGCCACCCATAAGACATACATATGCATATAATTATTGTATGATTCATTTTCCTGAACCATTGAAGAACACAGGGCAGACAGAGTGTCTCCTTACCCTTAAATACCGCATTGTGTATTTCCTAAGAAGAGGGGTATTTATTCACATACCAATGATACAATGGTCAAAATGAGGAAGTTGAACACTGATATAAGACCATTATCTAATCTACAGATCTTTATTCAAATTCTCCCAATGGCCCCAGTGATGCCTTTGTAGTAAATTACCCCCCAGTTCCGAATCTAGTTTCGGATCTTGCATTTTACTTAGTTATGATTCATCTGGAATGTGTCCTTAATCTTGCTTTGTCCTTCATGATATTGTTTTGAAGAGCACAGATCAAAAATTGGGAAGACGGAAAACAAAAGAGCACAGACCATTTGTTTTGTCGAATATCTCTCCGTGTGGGTTTATCTGAGGTTGCGGTAGAACAAGATTCAGGATATTCATTCAACCCTTTGAATTCCTAATAACAAACTCATAGAGAATTTCTTGTCGGGTAAGTGGTGTGGGGTATTGTGTCCTCTTCCCATGATGCTGTTCGTCTCGTCCTTGGTGATCCTAAATTGGGTAAGGCGGTCCTTGCCAGGTCTTCCATTGTTTACTTGCTCTTTTCCCTTTTACGATTAATTAGTAAATTGTGGGGAGAGTCTCTTTTTCTTTGTGGGCTTTGCCGTAAGGAAAACAAGCTGCGGGGAGCTGTTCCCAGGTATTTTAAGAGGAGGCTACATAAGATTTCTTAAATGGTTTAGAAAATATGTTGACTAAACATAACTGGATTTTGTTTTTTCTCTCTCTGTGGTGTATAACCCTGTATGGAATCAATCAGGACTCTTCCCCTTCTACGGCCCCATCCGAAACTCAAAACTCATTATTTGCTGACAAAATAATCAGGGAACTCTCCTCCTCCCCGCAGCACTTTTTGAGAAGGAATGTGACCGGTATGCAAAGGAAATATTCAAATGGAGTAGGAATGAGAGATGAGGGGGAAACCCATAAATGCTAAGAGCATAATAATGATGGGTTACAAGGTCTTCCCATGTAAATTAGAGGTGCACAGACTCTGCTTAGCCCTTTCAACCCATACAGGTCCTAAGTCATTCATTTCTCCCCATCACATTACTCTTACTTCCTTCTATTGTTTTCCGTTCCAGTGGGAACCGTGGCATCTTCCTGCAGGAAACACGCTCAGTTAAGCTGACACAAGGTTTATTATCAGTTTCCTCAAATTGTCTTAGTCATATTGTTGAGAACATTTTAAAAAGTAAATAGTCTCGGGGCGCCTGGGTGGTTCGGTTGGTTAAGTATCCAACTCTTGATTTCGGCTCAGGTCGCGATCGCGAGGTTTGTGGATTTGAGTCCCGCACTGGGCTCTGTGCTGACAGCACGGAGCCTGCTTGGGATTCTCTCTCTTCCCCTCTCCCTGCCCCAAATAAATAAACAAACTTAAAAAAAAAAAAGTAGTCTTACAGAGATGTTGGAAGATGAAAAAATAAAGTTGATTTGCTAACGGAAGACATGTGTGGGTGTGTGATCTACACTGTGGATCAAACTCAGTGCTGAGGAGAAACACAACCCCTCGGGGCACTGAGACCTAAGAGAAGTTGCCCAGCAGGTCCTCACGAAAAACACACTTGATAAAGAATTCCAGAACGCCCGTGGCAGCAGCCCTACAGGAAAGCAGCAAATGAGTTACAGGGCTGTTTCTTACGAGGTCTCCTCAGTGTGGCTGGGTGCCTGATGTCAAAGCACAGTGGGTAAAAAGAAATCAGAGCCAGTGACAATGCTCTCTGTAGTGTGGTTTCCTCCAAGGTTAACTTGCAGACTATCTAAAGCAGTATCTCCAAATGTCCTTTTTATCTTCCTCAGCCACGTCCTCGGATCTGTCAGATGGGAATGATAAAGCTTTCTCATCGATGGCGGTGAGGGTTGCGTGAGGTAAACCGATGGGAACCACAAAATACAAAGCCAGTAAATGTTAGGAGAAGAAATTAACAAATGGAAGTTATTATTCTTCTTCTTGTTTTTCAGGGGTGAAAAAAAGACTGAATGAATTATCAAGGCTCCAAAGAGAACATGTCCACAGGAATTTAGCTGGATTTTTTTTTTTTTAAGCTGGAAAATTTTTAAGCAGTTTTACTACTCCATGCCATGACCCATGCCATGAGAAATGATCTTTGTAAATGATCTAGCAAATGTCTAGTTTTGTGTGATTCATCTTTCTAGTAAACCAGGAAAGGCAGCATATAAAATATGTCCCTAGATGACTTAGAACGCTTGCTGTTCAGGATTCTTAGCTATAACCCAGTTATGTTTCTGCTTGGGCGCTGGAAAAGCACACAATTTTCAGTGGTTCTCAAAGTGTGGCAATGAAACAGCCAGCATCAGCACCATCTGGGAACTTGTTAGATATGCAAAATCTCAGCCCTATCCTGGATCTACTGAATCAGAAGCTGGGGGTGGGGACTCGGCAGTTTGCATTCTAACAACCCCTGCAGACGATTTGATGTTGGCTAACGTTTGAGAATGCCTGGTCTTGCGTTGTAACTAAATAATCATCTATTAAAGCTTCTCTCAGACTATGAGGCCCCTGCCCCCAAATCCCATTGTCACGTGGAAGGATATTTAGTTTTCCTTCACTATGGAGAAGTAGGAGGCACCGCATCCGGTTTATGAGAGTGATATTATGAAGGTCTGTTATTAAACTCAAGGTTACAATGACGGGGGATCAGACTACATGTACCCTTAATTTATCCCGGTGGAAGCCCCTCTACATGTTTATTAATTGACTCCTTTGTAACCTCTGGTACTTTATGAAGAGTAACAAATTTCTAGCAGCACCCACATAAACCAACATCACTTTGTAGAACTTCGCCAGTGCACTTAGGCACAAACGGGGTCTGAGCAGCAAGGTACAGACCTTATTGTGAGTAATTTTTTTTTTATTTATCAGATGCTCAGTCTTCATGTGCATATATTCAGGTTGCTAAGTACTGGAGAGGACACAGAATTCAGATTCCCACATAGAGACAGGGGAGGAAAATGAACACTTTTTCTCATGTGCGGTGAATATTTAAAACGAAGAACATGCTAACCAGAGAGAAGAAGGAGGAAAAAGTGGGGGTGGGGGAGGAAGGGGTAATATTTGCAATTTTCACAACAGGCAAATCATTCTGTCATCCCAAGGAACCTGGCTCCCCCTGCACACCCCGGAGTCAAACTGCCGCGGTCGAGAATAAAAACGCAGATGGTAATGACCGTGTATACATGGGTGCCTCATCAGGTGCACGCTTTTTTTTTTATAGTTTTTTTTTTTTAACGTTTATTTATTTTTGAGACAGAGAGAGACAGAGCACGAATGGGGGAGGGTCAGAGAGAGGGAGACACAGAATCTGAAACAGGCTCCAGGCTCCGAGCTGTCAGCCCAGAGCCCGACACGGGGCTCGAACTCACGGACGGCGAGATCGTGACCTGAGCCGAAGTCGGCCGCTTAACCGACTGAGCCACCCAGGCACCCCAGGTGCACGCTTTAAAGACAGATCTTGAACCATAATGTCGGGCAGCATGGGAAAAAGTGGGTAACTCCCTAAATCTAATTGCCTTTCAGTTTAGGCTAAACGTTCAATAGTAAATTTTAGGAAACAACAGCTTACTTTTAGTTCCAAATTTGGCTCATTTAGCTAAATGTCATATCTATTTCAAAAAGGAAGAATGAACGACTGGCTATCTTCAAACTTGCAGGAGGCTTTTAAGGTTTTCCATTTTTAAAACTTATTTAGTTTTTACAATATGAAAATTATAGACAGAGTGACATTTAAACCTTTGCTTTTCATAGCATTTCACACTTAGACCATTTTAAAAGACAGCTATTAACATTTACAAAAATCTTTCAGAAACCAAATGTTCCAACATGCAGAATTCCAATTATACTGTGTAAGAGGGTTATCAACCATTCTTCTACAAGAATACTTTGAAGTGTCTGGTATTAAACCAAGAGCTAAAATGTCAGTTGCACATAGACAATAAATTAGGGTTTATAAAATCTTGTAAGATTTATTTAATATTACAATTTTGACCTTTAGGCTGTCCTCACCATAGCTTACTTAACTTTCTCTCTCTCTTTCTCTCCCTCCCTCTCTCCCTCTTATCCCTGAAATCTTACTTGAATGTTAAACAAAGCTTGTGTTGCAAGTTACAAGAAGTTATGTGGCTCGTTCACGCTCTGGGTGAACTCCCCCGTGCCTCCCGGCTCCTCTTGGTTGGGGTCCGGGAATCCTGGGAGGCATTGCCCACTTCTCCACACAACACACTAGTGGGGTCATCCCTGGAATGTTAACCCCTCGAGTGGAATGTTAACAGCAGGCCGCCTCTTCCAGGAGCAGGAAGTCTGTCTACCTCTTTCAGGACTGATGCTTTGAAAATAAGCCCGAGGAGGTAAGGACCCCACTCAGACTTCCAAACTATTTAGCCAGAGAGATAAAAGGCAGTGGTGTTTACATTTATTGTGCTCACCATTCGGGATGAGATGTGCTGGAATGTGCAAAAAGAACGATCAAAAGAAATTCTGATCGTTCCCACCGAGCTGAGGAAGAGTCAGGTAATTTCCTACCAAGGATGGGCTCTAGGGGCACCTGGGTGGTTCAGTGGGTTGAGCGTCCGCCTTCAGCTCAGGACACCGAGTCGCGGTTCATGGGTTTGAGCCCCGCATCAACTCAGAGCCTGGAGCCTGCTCAGATTCTGTGTCTCCTCCACTCTCTGCCCCTCCCATACTCATGTTCTGTCTCTCTCTGTCTCTCAATGATGAATAAACGGGAAAAAAATTTTTTTTAAATAAATGTTTATTAAAAAAAAAAAAAAAAGGATGGGCTGTAGTCCAGAGACCCTTCCTTTCACATCTTATGGGAGGTTCCTACAAACCAATCATTTTCATTATTGGGTCCTTTTCACAGGAGCGTGGCCAATGTGCAGGGGAGAGAGGACATCACAGAACAGAGAAGTGACTAGTCTGACACGTTGCTCTTCCCTGGTCATTGGCAGTACTGAAGATGCTTTTTCCCCTCTACATGTTGGGAAGGAGCTGGGACCGTAGTTTTCAGGAACGCTTTTTTCAACCATTAATTAGATCTTAAAAATATCAGCAAACATTTTGACGGAATTTCTACAGACCAGACTTTATCCTGAGCACTTCAAGTATTTATGTCTCATCAGGACTCTGGATTTACTGATGAGTCACCAAGACACGGGAGGTTGAAGCAATTTGCTCAGGGTCAAACAGCGTGGGGATGATGGAGTCACGATTTGCACACAGTCTGCTTTAAGCCCGTGTTTTATGGATGGCAAGGTTCGTCTTTCCTCCCTTCCTTCCTTCCTTCCCTCCTCACTTCCTTCCTTCCTTCCTTCCTTCCTTCCTTCCTTCCTTCCTTCCCTCCCTCCTTCCTTCCTTTCTTCCTTCCTTCCCTCCTCCCTTCCTTCTCTCCTTCCTTCCTCCCTCCCTCCCTTCCTTCCCTCCTTCCTTTCTTCCTTCTTTCCCTCCTTCCTTCCTTTCTTCCTCCCTTCCCTCCTTCCTTCCCTCCTTCCTTCCCCCCCTCCCTTCCTTCCTTCCTTCCTTCCTCCCTCCCTCCCTCCCTTCCCTTCTTCCTTCCCTCCTCCCTTCCTTCCTCCCTTCCTCCCTTCCTTCCTTCCTTCCTCCCTTTCTTTTTTAATGTTTGCTTATTTATATTTTAGACAGAGAGGGAGGGGAAGAGGAGCAGGAGGGAGGGGCAGAGAGAGAGAGAGAAAAGGAGAGAGAGAACCCCAAGCAGACTCTTTGCTATGGGCTCAGAGCCCCACGTGAGGCTCAAATTCCACCAACTGTGAGATCGTGGCCTGAGCAGAAATCAAGAATAGGACGCTTAACCCACTGAGCTACCCAGGCGCTTGTGGATGGCAAGGTTCTTTCTGAGAAACCCCTTAGCCAAATGGGTTTAAAAAAAAAACAACAAAAAACCGCCAGCCTATTAATGCTCTTACACTCTTTACCAACAATCTGCGAAGTTACAAATGACCCGAAGCGAGGTCGTATGCTTGAGCCTTTGTAGAATTCATTTTGTCACCTGCTTTTGAAAGCAGCTTTGTGCTGAAGCCAAGAGCAACAAGCGAAAACTAATAGCAAGGAATTGCTTAAGTAAGTGGTTCTCTCCAGCCAAGTGCCAAGTCAGACGCCTGTGAGCAACTTGCAGCCGATCCATTAATGATACTCCTCATTTGCGGCAGATATGACTTTCTTCTATATTTTTGTTAAACAACATATTGTGACATATTGCGTGAGCACATTTCTGAATGTTAGCTTCTGAGATCTCTCTGTGTAAAAAAGAGATCAGCATTCACGAACCCACGGAAGGGTTTCTTGCACTGCTAGCCTACATTTTATGATTGCAGGACAAATCGAATTCCATTTCAGTGAAAGGGATTCAAAGGCTTCTCACCCCACTTATGTGACAGTCCACTTATGTGAAGCAATATTCCATAGAACAATATTCTAACGTAACCATGGAATTGGGTCATTTCCTTGGAGTCCACTGAAAGGAATTTGGCATGCGGCCCTAAGTTTGGCCCTGTAAACAGAACCACCCACCATCCGTTCATACTCATTGGGATCTACATAGGGCTTTCTTAAGCCGTGCAGAGATTTTAATGCCTCATACAATTCTCCTGGATCATCTATGCACTTAGGACACTGGGAGACAAACACTTGACGTATGAATGAGCCAACTATGTGTGAAATCATTATTTGCCTGCTTCCGTTTCTTAAAAAGCAACTATCTAGGGGCACCTGAGTGGCTCAACCAGTTACGTGTCCGACTTCTGTTCAGATCACAATCTCATGGTTCCTGAGTTTGAGTCCCTCCTAGGGATCTCTGCTGTTAGTAGACAGCCTGCTTTGGATGCTCTGTCCCCCACCCACCCACCCACCCCCATCGTCCCTACCCCACTCATGCTCTCTCCGCCTCTCTCTTAAAAATAAGTGCATAAATAAAACGATGAAGAAAAACAAAATAAAACAAAACAATATCCAGGGGTGCCTGGCTGGTTTAGTTGGTAGAATACGTGACTCTTGAGCTCAGGGTCGTCAGTTCAAGCACCACGTTGGGCATAAAGCTGACTTCATTAAAAACAACAACAACTGGGGCGCCTGGGTGGCTTGGTCGGTTAAGTGTCCGACTTCGGCTCAGGTCACGATCTCATGGTCCGTGAGTTCGAGCCCCACGTCGGGCTCTGGGCTGACAGCTCAGAGCCTGGAGCCTGTTTCAGATTCTGTCTCCCTCTCTCTCTGCTCCTCCCCTGTTCATGCTCTGTCTCTCTCTGTCTCAAAAATAAATTAAAAAAAAAAAAAGTTAAAAAAAATTAAAAACAACAACAACAACAACAACAAATATCTATTTCTTTTTGATGGCTGCCGATAATATGGAAGCAACTCCTGAAAAATTATGGGAAAAGAGAAGCAAGCTCACCGTGGGAACTCTCAGGGTTCTCCGGAAGGCAGAGATTGCACCAAGCCTTTGATATTTTTTTCGGACTTAACTTTTGAAACACTGGCCTTTGCACTTGGCAAGTGGCCCTCTTTCAGGTAAATTCTGTCATTTACCAGAAATTTACCTCTAGTGCTAAACACAAACATAGGATGACAGGAATCATAGTCATTTATCTACTTTTGGAGCTGTGTTTCCAGAAGCCATTTACAAAGAAACAAATCAAGGTTGTGACGGTTTTTTACCAAAACGTTTAGATCGGAGGGTCAGACAGATGTAAATATGAACACAAGTTAAGGATTTTATTTATTTCACTAGTGCGGACACTAGTGAGCTGTTTCAATAAGTTCGAGGCACAATGTTCATCGAAGGTCACATTCATAGATCAGAATGGGGCAAATGGCGGCAAAACCGGCCTCTCCCACCATGAGAAAGGAAGGAAAGCCAGCGGAATCTCCACGAGGCAGAATGTATGTGTTTGTTGACAAGAATTATTTTACGGCCCTATCACCTGCCTACCGATTACTGAGTTGCAACATAGCTTAAGGACGCTGAAAGACTAGAGTCAGATAATCTGGGAAGGTGTGATCAGAACGACGCCTTCTCCACTGAAGCGCAGTTTTCCCTGCACTAGCCTGAAATCCCTGCGGAAAACCAGAAAGGGAATCAGACACGGACCTCTCTCTGTTTGCCGACCATCTGAGCAGTTAATAAATCTCTAGTGCAGTCCCTCATTACTGCATCGCTTCTCACCTGCATAGGTGCAAAAGCTTCCTACCTGCTCTCTCTTCTTCCAGACTCATCTTCCTCCAGTTCGTGCTACATGCTGCTGTCAGTTTGATCTTCTTAGGGCACTTCTGTGATTGTCACAAGCCCCTTAAAAAAGTGTAAGTGGTTCCCTGCTGCCTGCAGATAATATTGGAAAGTTCTAACCTGGTCCCCCAGGATTTAACCTTGTATCAGTGAGGGTTCCACGTTGCAAGTTACAGAAACCGACTCCGGTTGATTTAAGTAAAAAAGGAATTTCTCAAAAGGGATATTGGGCAGCTCACAAAATTGCTGGGAGGGCAGGAGAACCAGGCTCAGAAGCTTATGGTGCCAGAACGAATTCTCAAAGTCATGCCGAGGAACTGGATGGATGAGGCCACCACAGCAGCTGCCACCGAACGCTAGAAGAGGTAGTTCCCACGCGGTGTTGGCATGTTCACGGTCTTCCACCCTCCCTACCGTCCTGTTGCTAACCCACGCACAAAATTCTGCAAGTGTCACCCATGCCAATGTGGATTTTCTTCTGTCCCTGCTTCTTACAAGTTCCCTATTCAGAGATGCAGGGGATGGGGTGCATCTGGTTGGTGGACCTCAGGTCCCACGTCCATGCCCTAGAGGCAAGGGAGGTCGGCAAAGAGGAGTTGACAGATTGGCCACCTTTAATGGTGGGTAGGATCCGCCTCCTTCCATGACTCAAAAATGGTGAATTCCACCAAGGAAACTGGGAATTCCTCAAAGGAAAAGATGGGGGGGGGGTGTTCAGATACTGGGTAGATGAGAAATATTCATTACACGTTCACGCTGTCTTCCCCATCTAACGTCCCGCGGTTCACGCCCCTCCATCGTACGCTCCAACAAAACCCAACAACAAATTGTCCAATCACTGCCTCATGTAGCAAACATCTAATGGCGTCTGTACGCTAAGCACTGTGCGGGGTAACGCAAATAGACAAGTAATGGACACATCAAGAAGACTATAACCTCCGCAGGGGCCCCCACAAGTAAGGAGGCAATCACAACTGGGTGCTGTGAGACAGGCGAGCTCAAGATGCTTCGGGACTGTCCGCGAGGGGGTACTTATTCCAGATGGAAGAAACCATCGTCCAGTTGTAGCGGTCACTTCTTCCCTCCATCTAGACAAGTGAGAACAAGAAGGGCTGGCCATGCCTCTACACCTGCTCTCATCAGCCATGAAACCATGTTGCTGACTCTCTATCTCCCTGGCACTGCTTATGTCCTGAGTCTGCGGAGGCCATCATTTCCCTACTCATCATCTCCTCCAATGCCTGTGCCTCGACCCTCCTACTACCCCTGTTGCTTGTTCCCAGAGAAGCTGTCCCTACTCATCGGCCCCAGAACTACTCATCACCAGAACTCTGCTCAGGCAAGCCTGCAGAGTAGCACTGACCTGGCCCCGACCTTTAAAGTTACCTGTGATGTTCCATCTTTCTGCCTCCTTCTTGACTCGTTGTTGGTATTTTTGCCCGCCTTTGGATTAGTGGATGATTTTCAGAGATCCCAGTTAAGATAGTCTTAATGCCGTCTTCATCCAGGGAGCGGCTGTGATTTTAACTAATTCTTCTCTCGGCTTGATAAAAAGTGAGGCGCGACATTTCAGTTCTTAGAGCACAGTTTCAGACCACCTGAACTATATTTATAGTGTCATGGGCCATCTTGGCGGTTGGATGCTGGCTTGGAAATGCTGGTTCCCTGCCGACGGCACTGTCTTACTGCAGTTTTTTTCACCACTTCTCAACTTTCCTATTAGGGAGGGATCCAAAAATACGTTGATGGGCTGTTTCAACCGTGTCGCCGTGAAATTTGTGTTGCATGGCGTATAATGGTGCCATCGTATTCTAGCCTTTTATGGCTATGTCCCTGCAAGACTGTAGATCTCCAGGGGGCAGGGTCTCAGACTCCTTTTGGTAAGACTCCGAATCTCCATCACACTGCCCTGAACTCTAGAAACAGATGTCAAATACATGAATAATTGAATAAATGGTCTCCTGACTAATGAAGAAGTTGGCAGCCTACGTTTCACAGGATGATCTGACCTACTTAATGTTTTCAAACAACCTGCAGTGTCTCCACAACCTGTAATTGGTCTGACTTACATCCAAGAGCTGGAGTGGATGCCAGTTCTGGGCCCTGGCCCAGGGGTTTGCTGGCTTATTGGCTTTCCGAGCAGGTGAGGAGTGAAATGCTCTGATGATGAGCAAAGGGATTGGAAAGAGCACGTTGTATTCTATTCTTCCTTTTTTTGCTGTCACGAAACGAGATGGCCTGCTAGGATTAAGTCCAAAACAGGAAGTGACTTCATAGCCACTAGTCCCTGAAACTCTGTGCTTTTTGAATGGATCTTTATAAAGATGTCGTTTCTCTATTCGCCGACCACCTAAATATTAAGTATTTGATGTCTTTCACATATTCATACACATACAGCAAGTGCATTAGGCATCATTGGACCCCTGCTTGAGTTATTTTGGAGATAGATACTAAGTTCTATTGAGATATCCTTTGTGCTACTGACTTGGGCATCTGGATCTCCTTTCCCACCCTGCTGCTTCTATCTCAGCTGGGCCTTATTAGATCTCATCTAGACCTGCAGTATTCCTCCAGCTGTTCACCCCAGCATCTACTCGTCCCGCCATTTATCTAATGCATGAGGTTGGATGTCACTAAGTACATTTTGGGAGGCGTAAAGCTCTGTTTATTCGTTCCCAGGCTCGGCTGCTCAAAAATTCTTCCATAACGTCTCCAATATGACCATAGCCCCTCAAAGATGTGCAGAGCCCCATCTGCACCCCTGTAATGAGAGTTGTGCCCGTCAGACTGGAAACTGGCCCCGAATGATCCACAGCGCATGATATCCTCACGATATCCACAGCCATGTGAGCTTAGAAATGGAACCTCCAGCTCCAGACAAGCATCGGGTGACTACAATCCAGACTCACAGATACCCTTGACTGCAGCCTCCTGGAAGACCCCGAGCAGGCCTGAGTCAGCCCGCTAAACTACACCAGATTTCTGACCCAAAGAAATTAAAAACAATTTTTTTTAATGTTTATCTATTTTTGAGAGAGAGACAGAGTGTGAGCATTGGAGGGGGGGGGGGGAGACACAGAATCTGAAGCAGCTTCAGGCTCTGAGTCACCAACTCAGCCCAACATGTGGCTCGAACCCACAAACAGTGAGATCATGAATTGAGCTATCAGATGCTTAACCGACTGAGCCAGCCAGGCGCCCCACCCACAGCAACTATTGAATAATAATTAGTTTTGCCCAAAGCTGCTAAATTGGGGGGGTAATTCCTTAAGCAACAAAGATGACGAATACAAGAGTCGTGATGTTGTCTCGCCTAACCCTTTTCCCTTCTCCCTTACGTCCTTATGCATGTTCTACGTTCCAGCCACAGTGAACTGGCCTTTTCCCAAACGGGAACCAGAGGACACAGACTTCTACATCCACACATTTTCCTCAAGATGCTCTTCCATCCAAAACACCCTTTCCTGCCGTCTCCACTTGCCAACATCCTGTCCTTTGTTAAGACCTAGCTCATGATTGTCTCGTCCTTGAAGTCTGTCCGGTGGCACCTGCTGAACGGACAGAACTCCCTCCTTCTGAGAACTCGAAATGACTTTTGCTCTTCTCCGGTCATTGAACTTTTGGCATCTTGGATGTGTCCCTCTGACTACGTTTTTCTGGCTGTATGAGCTGGTTTGCCCAGAACAGGGAACACACAAATATCTGTCAAAAGAGCAAATTACCCTTCGAAACCTGAAAAACAAGCTCGTCTGGCAGGCTGGCTTTTACTCATTGTTATTTGAACTGTGTCTTCCTGCCTGTGCTGAACACGTGGGACATCGGAGTCGTGCCACAACGGTCAGATTGGCTTTTTCACCTAGATCGGAAAGACAGGCCTTTAGGAGTGAGGCTTTCGAAGCAACATTGTTTGCTGGACCAGAGTAGTTTCCACTTTCCTTCGCTTTCCACGGACACTCTAAATGAACAAAAAAGTTCGTGGAGTTCCTTATGTCTGATCATCTCCGCAGACTTGCCTGGAAAACACAGAGCCTTGCTACTGGGCCTTAGACTTCCGCTTCGATTTCGTCAACCTATGTGAAAATCTAAATAAATGTCCTCATGCACCATCATTCACCAACTCCCTTCACTCATGTGTTAATAAGGAAGGCGCTAGTGCCTGGAAACGATGGTACAAATGAGCAGCCGAATCTTCTTTGCGGCTGGCTCCAGCGGCGCATTCTATGGGAAACCAATCACACCCCAATTTTTGTCTCCCTTGGTTGTGAAATCAGGCTACCATTTTTGCCTTACGGCTGTGAGGGGACAGAGAAAACTACCAAAGCAAACGGGAAACTGATTCAGGAAGAGGAAATGTAAAAAGATGATAGGTGGATAAAAGTGAAGCGATCTCCACTTTGTTTCCATCTGACAGCCAAGGCTCAAACATGTAACAGGCCCCCTCTTACGTGGGAAGTCTTGGGACCCAGACTTTTAGGGGAAGTGGATGTAAAATGACTCCGGGCAACTTGAGAAATGATGTTTGGGAGACTGGAGGGAGAATGGCACGAGCCAGCCTGTAATTAATACATAAGGGAGAAGATGAGATTTTGCGGTAGGAATTTAAACTTTTTCCAATTGGTGTGTCACTTCAGTGAACCAAGAATCCTAAGCTTAAAAAACAAAGCGGCTTCAGAAAATGAGAGGACAAGCTAGAAACTGGGAGAAAATGTTTGCAAAGGACATAGTCAATAAAGCACTGTTATCCAAAACATGCAAAGAATTCTTAACAGTCCAAAACAAGGAAACGAGCAACACAGTTAACAAGGAGCAAAAGAGGGCGCCTGGGTGGCTCGGTCGGTTAAGTGTCCGACTCCGGCTCAGGTCACGATCTCACGGTCCGTGGGTTCGAGCCCTGTGTCGGGCTCTGTGCTGACTGCTCAGAGCCTGGAGCCTGTTTCAGATTCTGTGTCTCCCTCTCTCTGTGACCCTCCCCCGTGCATGCTCTGTCTCTCTCTGTCTCAAAAATAAGTAAACATTAAAAAAATTTTTTTTTAATAAAAAGGAGCAAAAGAGGGGCACCTGGGTGGCTCAGTTGATTAAGCATCCAATGAGTCATGATCTCACCGCTCGTGGGTTCGAGGCCTGCGTCAGGCTTTGTGCTAACAGATCGGAGCCTGGAACCTGCTTAGGATTCTGCGTCTCCCTCTCTCTCTGCCCCTCCCCGTCTTGCGCCCTCTCTCAAAAATAAATAAATAAGCATTTTTAACAAATGAGCAAAAGAGCTGAAGAAACACTTCACCACAGATATACAGACAGCAAGTAAGCATATGAAAGGACGCTCAACATCCTACCTCATTAGGAAATTGTAAATTAAAACAATCATGGGATCCCCCTACACACCTGGTAGAATGGCCAAAATCCCAAACCCTGACAACGTGAAATGTTGATGAGAATGTGGAGCAGCAGGAACTCTCATTCTTTACAAGTGAAAAAGCAAAATGGCGCAGCCACTTTGGAAGGCAGTGTCCTAGTCAGTTGAGGCTATAACAAAGCACCATAGACTGGGTGGCTTAGAAACAACAGCCATTTATGTCTTGTAGTTCTGGAGACCAGAAGTCCAAGATCAGGGGACCAGCACAGTCAGGCTCCAGTGAGAATCCTCTTCCAAGGTTCAGACTGCCAACTTGTCATTGGATCATCACAGGGCGAGAGAAGACAGGGGAAGCAAGCTCTTATCAGGTTCTTAGAAGGCCACTTGTCCCATCCTTGAGAGTTCCACACACACAACTTCATCTTACCCTAATTTCCTCCCAAAGCTCTCCAAATACCATCACGCTGGGAAAGGGGGTAGGAGTAGAGTTTCCATATATGAATTTTGGGAAGGCACAAACATTCAGTCCATAAGAGAATGTGGCATTTCCTTAAAAAATTAAACAGACTCAGGGCATCTGGGTGGCTCAGTCGGTTAAGCGCCCAACCTTGCTCGGGTCATGATCTCAGAGTTCATGGGTTCAAGCCCCACATCAGGCTCTGTGCTGACAGCTCAGACCCTGGAGCCTGCATGGGATTCTGTGTCTCCCTCTCTCTCTGCTTCTCCCCCACTGGTTCTCTATCTCTCTCCCTCAGAAACCAAATAAACATTAAAAAAATTAAAAAAAAAATTAAACAGACTCTTGTGGCACCTGGGTGACTCAGTCGGCTAAGTGTCTGACCTGGGCTCAGGTCATGATCTCACGGATCGTGAGCTCAAGCCCCACATCGGACACTCTGCTGTCAGTGCAAAGCCCGCTTCAGATCCAGTCCCCCTCTCCTCCACTCAAGCTCCCTCTCTCAAAAATAAATAAACATTAAAAAAATTAAACAGGCTCTTACCACATAATACAGTAATAGCACTGATGGGATTCAGAACACACTACCTCAAAATATGGGCCCTTGGCATACTGAATATTTCAGGCTAAAGGAATTTGAAAAATGGCATGCTCAGGAAGAACATTCTGATCCTTCCCTGAAGCAGGTCATAAAACCTTCCTGTGAGAGACGCCCCCTCTATACTGAGAGGAAAAGCATCCTTATCTCTGAAGATGGAGGGACAGAGACAGGAATCTGAATGAACAGGGCTTGGTGAATTTCCCCATTTCCACTCACCTCACAATCTTGGCCTTACCTTATCTTTCCACAACTTTCCATTCTTCATTAAAACTAGCATAAAAAAACCTCAGATGTAACCATTTTGGGGGGTCTTTTTTCCACGGAAAGGCTTGCATGCCACATAAAACTTTATACTAAAGAAATCTGTATGCTTTTCTCCTATCAATCTGTGTTAGTAGGTTGAATTTTCAGGCTCAGCCAGGGATCCTAAGAGGGTTAAGAAAAATTTTCCCTCCCCTACAGCACTCATTGCTATTTACCAAAATGAGTGAAAAAAAAAAAATCTTTTTTTTAAAACTTTATGCAAGTTAGTTAACATAGAATGTAATAATGCTTTCCAGAATAGAATTTAGTGATTCATTACTTGTATATAACGCCCAGGGGTCATCCCAATAATCCCATCACCCATTTGGCCCATCCCCCCCCCCCCCCCCCGGCCCAACACTCCTCCAGCAACCCTCATTTTGTTCTCCATATTTAAGAGTCTCTTATGGTTTGTCTCCCTCTCTGTTTTTATCTTATTTTTCCTTTCCTTCCCATAGGTTCATCTGTTGTGTTTCTTAGATTCCACATATGAGTGAAATGATACAGCATGACCTTTCTCTGACTTAGTTTGCTTAGCATAATACATTCTTGTTCCATCCATGTTGTCGCAAATGGCAAGATTTCATTCTTTTTGATCATCGAGTAATATTCCACTGCCAAACGAAGTGAAAATTTATGTCCGTGCACAAACCTGCACACAGACGTTTATACTAGCTTTATTCAAAGTTTCCAAAACTCAGAAACAACCAAGATATCCTTCAGGAGGTGAGTGGATAAACAGACTGTGGTACATACAGACATTATCAGAATATGACTCCGTGTTCAAAAGGAAACGAGCGATCAAACCAAAAAAAGACAGGGAAGAAACATAACCGCACGTAATTCAGTGGACAAAACCCATCTGAAAAGGCTACACACTGAAGGATTCTTACTATACGACATGCTGGAAAAGGCAAAACTGTGAAGACAGGAAAACAACAAGCACTTGCCAGAGACTGGGCGGGGGAGGGAAAGATGAATAGGCAGAGCACAGAGGATTTTAAGGCAGTGAAACTATTAGGATATAATGGTGGATGTATGTCAATACGTTTGTCCAAACCCAGAGAATGAAACAAAACCAGAAAGGAAATGTAATGTAAACTATGGGCTTTCAGTGCTAATGACATGTCAATGGAGGTTAATCCATTGTAACAAATGTACCACCATGGTTAAGGATATCAATAGCGGACGAGGTTGCATGTGGAGAGAGATAGGCAGTATGTAGAACTCTCTGTACATGCCACTCACTTTTATTATAAACCTAAAGGTGCTCTCACAAATAATGTCTGTTTTTTTTTTTAATTTTTTTTTTTTTAACGTTTATTTATTTTTGAGACAGAGAGAGACAGAGCATGAACGGGGGAGGGTCACAGAGAGAGGGAGACACAGAATCTAAAACAGGCTCCAGGCTCTGAGCTGTCAGCACAGAGCCTGACGCGGGGCTCGAACCCACGGACCGTGAGATCATGACCTGAGCCGAAGTCAGACGCTTAACCGACCGAGCCACCCAGGCGCCCCTATAATGTCTGTTAAAAAAGAGGGGGAGAGACCAACACCCCCGAAAATGGCATAAAGAACCAAATTGAGATACCTGAACTTGAAAAAGTAAACTAGCTTAACCTCTAAAATTTGTATTTAAATTTACAATGTGATCTTGAGCATCAAAATATATTCTTATGTGTTTTCTGGTTTTTTTAACATGGCCTGATTCTATTAAATAGTTATTTTCTATCAAGTTGTACGACAACTGAATTTTTGTAAATACTCACATTTTTAGTGCATTTGTAAAATAGGACATTTTCAAAGCATTTTTATTTGCGTTATTAAATATTCCTTAATATCTCATGTAACACTTGAATATATCCCCATGAAAGGTCAGTAAGAACAAAACACTAACTTACTAAAGGAGGTTACCCCTGTCGAAGGGAGAGGGAAAGTCCATCCTTTTGTTTTACTCTTTTCATATTACTTGAATTTTTTTAAATGTTTACTTATTTTTGAGAGAGAGAGAGAGAGAGAGAGAGAGAGAGAAAGAGACAGAGTGTGAGTGAGGGAGGGGCAGCGGGAGAGGGAGACACAGAATCTGAAGCAGACTCCAGGCTCTGAGCCATCAGCACAGAGCCTGATGCAGGGCTCAAACTTACGAACCATGAGATCATGACCTGAGCTGAAGTCAGACGCTCAACCGACTGAGCCACCCAGGTGCTCCGCTTGAATTTTGTTTTAAAAACACCATGCATTACTTTTGTGGTTTGTGAAACACGAATTACTAATATTTAAACAATTTAAATGCTCTAATGTGCCTTGTTATTTTTGAGTCCGGTAGTAACTGAGTTTCTTTTGGAATAGAATTTGAAGTAGAGTGTACCTTAGTTGGTTTCATTGGAATAATCCCTTTGATTATGATGTAATTCATGTTTTGACTGTAATTTATTATTTCAATTTGATCCTTCCCTCCACCCTTCTACCACTCTGCAACCAAGGGAAGCATCTCAGAAAATGACTCCATGTTTCAGACAGTTCAGGTTAAAAAACTCTGGAGTCATCCTTGACTCCTCTTGCCTCCCAAATCCAAAATCGCGCCTGCCGGATCTCTAGAATCTCCTTCTATCAAAATATATCTCAACTATTTTTACCATATCTACTACTACCATTTCGGTCCAAGTCACCATGATTTTTGCCTACGTAATTGAAATAGCTTCATTTAAAAAAAGTTTTTTAAGTTTATTTATTTTGAAAGACGCAGAGACAGTGTGAGTGGGGGAGGGGCAGAGAAAGGGAGACAGAGAATCCCGAGCAGGCTCCGCCCTGCCAGCACAGAGTCTCATGCGGAGCTCCTCAAACTCACAGAATGCCCACATAACGACCTGAGCGGAAACCAAGAGTCGGAGACAGAACCGACTGAGCCACTCAAGTGCCAATCAAATAGCTTCTTCTTTTTTTTTTTTTTTTTTTAATGTTTTTATTTATTTTTGAGACAGAGAGAGACAGAGCATGAGCAGGGGAGGGGCAGAGAGGGAGGGAGACACAGAATCCGAAGCAGGCTCCGGGCTCTGAGCTGTCAGCACAGAGCCCGACGCGGGGCTCGAGCTCACGGACTGTGAGATCGTGACCTGAGCCGAAGTCGGAGGCTCAACCGACTGAGCCACCCAGGCACCCCTGAAATACCTTCTCAGTTGGCCTCCCTGTTTCTTCTTTTGCCCACCGATAACCTAATTCTTTTTAAATGTTTACTTATTTATTATGACAGAGAGAGAGAGAGAGAGCGCGCACAAGCAGGGGGAGGGGCAGAGAGAGAGGGAGCGAGAAACCCAAGCAGGCTCTACACTCAGTGTGGAGCCCAACATGGGGCCTGATCTCACAACCAAGAGATCATGACTTGAGCTGAAATCGAGTCACCCGACTGAGCCACCCAGGCACCCCTCCACCAATAACCAGTTCTTAACACAGCAGATGGCATGATCCTTTTAAACAGCAATCCTGTCCCTTTAGTTCCCTGTTCTGACCCCTCTAATGGTGTCCCATCTCATGCAAAATAAAATACACACTCCTGGCAGTGTTCTTTGTATCATATAGAGCTCTCCAGTTTGGTTCATTAGAGCTTCAGTGGCCTCCCTCTATAAGCTAGTACCTCACTACGACATCCCCCCGTCACTCTAATCCAGATTTTTCTTTATAGCTGCTATGTTCACCTGACATATTATTACCCCTACTAGATGATAAGTACAATAGAGGCAGGGATTTTTATCTGTATAGTTCACTATTCTATTTATTTTTATTTTTTAAATGTTTATTTATTTATTTTAAGAGGGCACATGCATGAGTAGGGGAGGGGCAGAGAGAGAGAATCCCAAGCGGGCTCTGTGCTGTCAGGGCAGAGCCCTACATAAGGTTCCGTCCCAAGAACCATGAGAACATGCCCTGAGCCAAAATCAAGCATCGGATGCTTTACTGACTGAGACACCGAGGCACCCCTGGCTCACTATTTTAAAAAAACAGCTTTGTTGAGATAGAATTCCTGTATTACATAATTCAGCCATTTAAAGCACACAATTCAATGACTTTTAGTATATTTGCAGACTGGTGTAACCATCACTACAATCAATTTACAACACTGTCAAGGTCTCCAAAAGAAAGTCCATCCCTCCTAGCCGTCACTCCCCCATTCTCCCTTTCTCTTCCGGCCCGAGGCAACCACCAATCTGCTTCTGTCTCTGCAGATTTGCCTATTCTGGATGTTGCATATAAATGGAATCATGGAATACATAGTCCTTTGTGACGAGCTTCTTTTACTTAACATAGTTTTGTCAAGATTCATCTATGTCACAGTAAATATCCATACGTTGTTCGCCCCTCCCTTTTTCTTTTTCTTTTTTTTTTTTTTTGCCAAACAATATTCCATTGTATGGATAGGTTGCACTTTGTGACTCTGTTGATGGATGTTTGGGTTGTTTCTACTGTTTCCTATTGTGTGTAGTGCAGCTACGAATATTTGTGTACAAGTTTCTGTGTGGACATTGTGGCTCAATTCTTGTAGGTACATACTTAGGAGTGAAATTGCTGGATTATAGGACAACAATGTACTTAATCGTTTGAGAAGCTGTTAGACTGTTCTCCCAAGGAACTGCACTATTCTCTATTTCCATTAGCAGTGCCTCAGAGTTCTCGTTTCTTTTTATCCTTGCCAACGTATCTGTAAAAAAATTCTTGCCATTCTAATTAGTGTGACATGATATATCATGTGGATTTGATTTGCATTATCCTGATGATTAATCATGCCAAGTATCTTTTCGTGTACTTACTGACCAGTTGTATACCTTCTTTGGAGAAATGTCTATTCAGATCCTTGGCTCCTTTTAGTTGGGTTATTTGTATGTTTATTATTGAGTTGTAAGAGTTCTTTATATATTCTACATAGAAGTCCCTTATCAGACATACAATTTGCAAATATGTTCTCCCATACTGTGGACTATCTTTACACATTTTTCATGTTGTCATTTGAAGCACACAATTTTTTATTTGATGGTGTCTAGATTATCTGTTTTTTCTTCTTCAGTTGCTTGTGCACATTATCTATTTTTTCTTCTTCACTTGCTTGTGCTTTTGATATCATGGCTAAGAAATCACGGGCTAATGCGAGGTCGTGAAGGTTTGTACCTATGTTTTCTTTTTTTTTTTTTTTTTTAATTTTTTTTTTTAACATTTATTTATTTTTGAGACAGAGAGAGACAGAGCATGAACAGGGGAGGGGCAGAGAGAGAGGGAGACACAGAATCTGAAACAGGCTCCAGGCTCTGAGCTGTCAGCACAGAGCCCGACGCGGGGCTCAAACTCACGGACCGTGAGATCGTGACCTGAGCCGAAGTCGGACGCTTAACCGACTGAGCCACCCAAGCGCCCCTGTACCTATGTTTTCTACGGAGAGTTTCACAGTTTATTTAGTGTATTTTAAACATTAGATCTTTAGTCTAGTTTGAGTTTATTTTCATCTGTGGTGTGAAATGGGAGGTATGGTTCCAACTTCATTCTTTTGTATGTGGATATCCAGCTGTCCTGGCACCTTTTCTCAAAAAGACATTATTTCCCCATTGAATTATCATGGCTCCTTGTTGAAAATCAATTGACTGTAATTTTGAGGGTTTGTTTCCATATTTCAGTTCTGTTCCATTGATCTATACGCCCATCCTTGCAGCAGTGGCACACGAGCTTGATAACTAGACATTTGTACTTAGGTTCTGACACCAAGAAACGGGAGTCCTCCAACTTTCTTCTTTTTCAAGATTGTTTTGACTATTGCAAATCCCTTGAGATTCCACATGAATGGTGTGATCACCTTGGCAATTTCTGGAAAAAGTCAGCTGGGATTTTGATAGGACGTATCAGTAACTTTTGTAACCACGGTTTTTAGTGGCTGCTCCATCAATAGCTGTCAAGTGAATGAATTTTACTTTGTAGCAACGGAATATGTGCTTTCCATCTACAATGACTCAGACTTGAGAATTTTATAATGGTTCTAGCTCGACAATATTTAGCAGATAACCCACATAACTTAGGTTCCTAAGACAACAGCACTAGAATATACTAGTAAAACTGAACCCTACAGCCAACCTCTGTGTTTAGAGACTACTGAAGAGCTGTTATTGAGATACCATCTTGCCTTGGTTAAGACCCAACAGTTGGCAACCTTTCTTTGAGTTAGGGATACAAAGTCAAGGAGAAGTAACGATTGGAATAGAAAATCTGTAACATTACCCTCAGTATCACCTGTCAGATTGACATGTGGTTTTAAAAATGAAAAAAATCATTGGAGCGCCTGAGTGGCTCATTCGGTTAAGCATCCGACTCTTGATTCGGCTCAGGTCATGATCTCACAGTTTGGGAGTTCAAGCCCTGTGTCGGGTTCTGTGCTGACAGCATGGAGCCTGCTTGGGAGGCTGTCCCTCTCTCTGTCCCTCTCTCTCTGCCCCTCCCCTACTCACGCTCTCTCTCTCTCTGTCAAAACAAAGCTTAAAAAAATACACACAAAAACAAAACAAAATGAATGAATCATTAATTACATTTACCAGCAGACAGGATGTTAGGTTTAGATTTTATTCAATAGGTTATGTTTTAAGACGATGGCAGAAATGGGTGATGTGAATCCCTTGGCTGCTGTATATTGACCAATCCACTTCAAATTTGTTGAAAATCCTCATTTAGCGTCCCGTAAGAAAAAAAAGCTTCTTAATTTAGGATTTCTTAAGAAAGAGACAAAAGGTAGTGTGGTGTACCGGTCTAGAGGATAAACTCTAGGCTAATTTTCGCTGGGTTCAAGTCCTACCTCTGTTGCTTATTAGCTCTGTGTATTTTGTGACCTAGTTGATCACTTTTAATCTGAGAGTAAGTGATAATACTCATTTCATAGAGTTGTTTATATACTATATTCTAAAGTTCCTGGAAGAGTGCCTAACATTATATTTTTACATGAAGTGAAATAAAATGAATAAAATTCAACAAAAACTGTTAACTACAGGGGCCCCTGGGTGGCTCAGTGGGTTATACATCTGACTTCAGCTCAGATGGTGATCTCACAGTTTGTGAGCTCAAGCCCCGTGTCAGCCTCTGTGATGACAGCTCAGAGCCGGGAGCCTGCTTCAAATTCTGTCTCTCTTTCTGCCCCTCCCCTACTCGCGCTCTCTCTCAAAAATAAATAAATAAAATAAAAAACATTAAAAACAAAACAAAACATTAAGTACACGCAAGTCATTGCAAACTGCCCAGTTTATCTACCTTCCTTTACCTTTCTCATGATCTGCCCTCGATCTCATCAAGTTATCAATTAAGAATCATGATTCTACCACTCCTACCCAGAGAAGTCCTAATTAGATTGTTACTGAAAGATTTCCAGTTTCACGACATGCGTTTATTCTGTAGAACACCGACTATGTGGAAGAAAGAGTCTGTAAACAACCAGACTTAAGTGTGTTTCACTTTGGGTCCAGTTACTTTGGAAAAAAAAAAAAAAAGAGCTCTTTGCTTTTGTTTCAATTTATAGACTCACTGGCGGATCAGCTCATTTAATGAGCTATAGCTGAGAGCAAATACTCAAGGAACATCAAGTGCTAAAATTTCGGAGGATTTGATTTTTTTCAGCCCAGTAACCAAAAGCATTTGATCTTTTATTGACTGAATATGGTTGCTGTAAAAAGAAATGAAATGTCCTAAGTATTCAGGGTTGAATAACTACGAATGCTTTCTGTTTTCACACTTCAAACACCCTTAACTTTACGCTGTGTATAATAATATGCTAGCACGTTCAGGCTTTGTAAGGAAAATATACTTTTTGTCTGACAGTATTAAAATGGCCTAAGGGATGAAATTATCTCAGTGTTGTAGATCTTTGTATTAACAATTATTTTCCCAGATTACTATTCTATTTTACCTAGGTAGGACAAGTAAAATGAAAGTAACATACAGGTATGCTTCCTATTGGAAAGAGTGAGAGAATGTGGTCTTCATCCAGATTGTAACTTCCTTTGATAAATGTGCCGTAACAAGATTCTGGAAGCTCTGTAAAGTGCCCTCGGGAGCTGCACATAGACCAGCCTGGCAAATCTTCCCAGGAGGCCCTGGAGACAGTCCCACTGGGATAGAATAAAAGTTCCATTATTCAGCACAGCAAAGTCTATCACCCTACTCATTAGCATAGTGTGGAGGTTAAACAATGGTGTCTCCTCCTACTTATTCATTATCGAATGACTTCATGATGTTTATTTAGACTACTGTCACAGAATCAATGGCACCAAGTTATAAAAACACGACTTTCTGAGACTTTGGTAAAGGAAATGCTCCATGAGGGAAGTTCTCCGGACAGGGACAGAAGAAATGTATTCTTTGCTTTCAAAAAATCCGTTCCAATATCTGTTTCAAATACCTCTAGATGACTATATGGGATATATAAATTGCTTTTAATAAAAACTAATAATGAGTCTTAGAACAGTGTCTTTTAAATATTTATGTAATTAATGTCACCTCATAATCAACTGAAAATATTACCCACACTTATAAATGACAGTAATAAATGAAAAATCCATTTTATTGCCAGGGCCTGCAACAAAAATGTGTCTTTTGCATATGGCGGTAGAGAAACATAGAGGGAAACCAAGATGTGTTCGTCAGTTTTTAGAGGGTAAGGCTGGCCTGGTCTCATTCAACTTTACAGTGGGAAACAATTTCTACTTAATTTTTCTTTTTTTAAAAAAAATTTTTTTTTTTTAATTTTTTTTTTTTTCAACGTTTTTTATTTATTTTTGGGACAGAGAGAGACAGAGCATGAACGGGGGAGGGGCAGAGAGAGGGAGACACAGAATCGGAAACAGGCTCCAGGCTCCGAGCCATCAGTTCAGAGCCTGACGCGGGGCTCGAACTCACGGACCGCGAGATCGTGACCTGGCTGAAGTCGGACGCTTAACCGACTGCGCCACCCAGGCGCCCCAAAAAAAATTTTTTTTAACGTTTTATTTATTTTTGAGACAGAGAGAGACAGAGCATGAACGGGGGAGGGGCAGAGAGAGAGGGAGACACAGAATCGGAAGCAGGCTCCAGGCTCTGAGCCGTCAGCCCAGAGCCCGACGCGGGGCTCGAACTCACGGACCGCGAGATCGTGACCTGAGCAGAAGTCGGACACCCAACCGACTGAGCCACCCAGGCGCCCCTCTACTTAATTTTTCAAAAGTCTTCGTGAATGATTTAAAGGAGGGGCGATGACCTTTGGGGTAAGTTTTGGCGTTTGGAACAATTTACTTTTTATTTTTAGCCCCTGGAAAATGGATCAGCTTGGTTAATCTTTCACTAGGAAAATGGCCGCTGATGAGGTAACTTGGAAACATGCTCTTATTTCTTAGCTAGCAGGGTAGATCTGCCCCATGAAGTCCGTTTCTACTGTAAGTCTGGGAAGTTGTTACTGTTAATCCTGGATATGGGTCTACCCAAAGGTGCCCCAGATATCGTTTGCACAGAGGAAGCAGAGATTATGGATGGGTGTGTTGAGAGAGGACCCTGCTCCTGGGTATGTGTGGAGTGAGCTGTGACAGTCCTCTTTAATAATGAAGTGAGCACCTGGGCAACCCCAGATTCAGAGCAAATTCTGCTCGAAATGCAAGCCGCTCTGTGATCATTTATCTAGTCTTGGTAGGAAATGGCTTATTTTACATTTTTTTTCAAAAGCAGACTTGAAGTTTTGGTTGTAATGTGACACCTTCCCCATGCTGAAAGCGGAATGAGGAAAAGAAAACTTAATACGGGAGGTCAGCTCTGCCTCTCCCCTCACAAGCAGCATGCTGAAATTTGTGAAGAGGCGAAGTTGCCTTTTGGGGGTATTTTCTTTTTTGATTTTTTTTTTTTTTAACGTTTCTTTATTTTTAGAGAGAGAGAGACAGAGCATGAGCAGGGGAGGGCTGAGAGAGAGGGAGACACAGAATCGGAGGCAGGCTCCAGGCTCTGAGGGGTCAGCACAGAGCCCGACGCGGGGCCTGAACTCACGAACCACGAGATCATGACCTGAGCTGAAGTCGGACGCTTAAACGGGTGAGGCGCCCAGGTGCCCCTTTTGTCGGGGGGCACAAAACCCTTTTGTGGGGGGTATTTTCATCTTGCAGTTGGCTGTTAGTACTCACACAGATGAGGTGAAATTCCACGACTTTCAGGAAGATCAGAACTTGTGTCATCTGCAGAATACACTTTTTTTTTTTTTAGATCACGATTTTTACAGCCTTCCAACCACCCACCTTCTCCAAGTATATGCGTTAAGGCAATTTTTAATCAGAAGGGCTGCAGTCAGTCTGTGAATTTAGGAAGAGAATCATTTCTTTATGTGTTGACTTTGCATTTCAAGTCACCCCGAAAGGAAGCTCTACTGCATTTGGGAATATCTTGGGAATTACGCAAACGTAGGCAATGCATCTCAGCCTTATCTTCGGCTTCTCTGTCGTTTACTGTGAAACTGCACATAAACAGAACCCGACCTGCTCGTGCAGGCTTCGATCACACCGGGAATACATTACTGTGCGTCTGTTTAACATGCGGTCTTGGTGAAGGTACAAATTTGATACAGTCACACTTTTCTAACCTCCAGGTTACAGTGGAGCAGTGGGCCTTTTTGGTACTGCCCGGGGAAATGAGATGGGATGAAGCTGGGAATACAGCCTCACAATGTGCATAATCCTGGCTCTGCAACTGAGGGAAATCAATGAGGAGAAGCATTGATCTCCTTGCAGAGGGCAAATGCAGTTAGCGCAGAAAGAGTCTGTCTGGGATTTTGTTATTCAAGTCATTCCACTGCACGTGTTTTCAAACCAACCTCTTATCATGCAGCAGCTCTCTAGAGCTTAGCTCTAGTTACACAGGCACAAAAACCTTGTCTTCTGGAAGGAAAAAGAACTGCGTATCCACGTTTCGGCTTCTGTGTCTGCTCAAGGCTAAATGAAATAGCCTTCACTTCAGTGACACTTCGCTATGTCACCATGTCACTGGGTGGAGAAAACTGCTGCAGGAAGGTGAGAGTATGAATCATTTCAGGAAAATATTATCTTCAGCTATGATGAATTTGATGTTCCTCTAGGCTGCCTGGCCAATTTGTTTCCCTCTTTTTTTTTTTTTTTAGTAAAGAAGTAAATGTGACCAAGACATTACCTGGAGGGCCCCCTAGAGATAGGCACGTGTGTGCCGATACACCCCAAAATGAAACATATTATATAGCCACATGCAGCGTGTAGAAATATATATATTGCAATATCTCATACTTGTTAGTGAAAATATTTTTACAACATAGTGCTTCCCAAGTGCAGGAAATAAATCAAGCCTTTTAAAAAGTGATTGCAGATGATTCATTTAGTGCTGTCATAATACAGTGTTTTCTTTAATGAAAATTTATATAGTTTTTCCTGGACGCCGTGAAATAAATTTATACTGAAAGATGAAAGGCACCAATATATCCAATATTAAGCACGCCCTATACTTAACAATACACAGGAGCTCGACCGAGTGAGGCACAATCTGACGTCACTCAAATGCACCTTTTCTAAGATTTCCCAAGTGAAAATCATTGTATAAATGTACTAGAAATTGGTGGCATTTGGAAAGGAGGCAGGGCACTTTTAGATCAACCTTATGCTATCACAGTAAACTACCAACAGAATGATTCAGATAATAGATTTGTGTTTTACATTTATACACACACACACACACACATATATATATATATATACATATATATATACACATATGTATATATATATGTATATATATATATGTGTATATAATTTCTTTGTTTATTTCTTTTTGAGAGAGAAAGAGAGCAAGACAGAGTGTGATCAGGGGAAGGGCAGAGAGAGAGGGGGACAGAAGATCTGAAGCAGGCTCTGTGCTGACAGCAGAGAGCTCCATGGGAGGCTCGAACTTACTAACCATGAAATCATGACCTGAGCTAAAGTTGGAGGCTTAACTGACTGAGCCACCCGGGTGCCCCGGGATCTGTGTTTTAAACAACGTGCTTGCGACTGTTAACGTCTGCAGCAAGAGACAAATAAAGCTAGCAACCGCAGCCTCTTAGAGAATTTAAAATTGCAGACAGCTATAAGAAAATACAACTAGAAGAGGATGGCCAGCATAGAATGATCGAGAAAGGACAGCAACCGGACATGTATTTATATGTATATATGTGAATATACAGGCATGACCCCTTTGGTTGTGCTTTGTTTTACTGCACTTTGCAGAACTGCACCTTTTACAAGTGAAGGTTTGAGTCAACCCTACATCGAGCAAGTCTATCAGTGCCTTTTTTCCAACAGCATTTGCTCATTTCATGTCTCTGTGTCACATGTGGGTGATTCTTGCAATATTCCAAACTTTCTCATGATTATTATATTTGTTATGGTGATCTGTGATCAGTGATGACGCTTTGCCAAAAGCTCTGAAGGCAGTTAGCATTTTTCAGCAATAAAGGATTTTTAATTAAGGAATATATGTTGTTTACTTAGACATCGCGCTATTGCGCATTTCATGAATGACAGTACAGTGTAAACCTACGTTTTTAATGCATTGGAAAGACAAAATGTTCATTTGAATTATTGCAATATTCACTTTATTGTGGTGGTCTGAAACCAAAGGCGCAATATCTACGAGGCATACCTGTGTATGCACATATTTAATTTTAGAGTCCTGGAATGTGTAGTAAGGACTCATGATAAACAAAGAGCAGGAATGTAAAGTCAGGACTTAGGATAAACACATGAGGACTGAAGAGAACAAAAAATCCTCTCTGATACATTCAAAAATATTCACAGAGATTAATGTAGTTCAGAAGGCAGTGATCTTAAAAAAATTTTAATGACAAAACAAAAGGATGTTCTGGCTAGAGATACGGTGGTGATATGGGGTTGGTTTTAAGAGGGGAGTAGGTGGGAAGGGGGAGAAGGGGCATCCATTATCACTGTTTTTGGGACCTCAACTTCACAGACTCTGTGAACCATGTGGCCCATCATGGACTGTCAATCATGAGCTACAGGTACCAATGGAAGACAAGCCAAAGACGTCATGGTCTGATGCTAATGTTCTCCGGGATTACGAGTGTCAGAGTGAGGGTGACTTTTTGTTTGAAGTAAAAAGTGGTGTTATTATTCTTCCCCTTATGACAATCTATCTTGGAACCTCAAACAAAACCTTCAGTACTGTATCAGTCATGGTGCAATCAGGAGAGAAGCCACCTAATAATTTAAATAGGAAAAGTTCAATATAAAGAACTTCTAATTTAAGAGGGGACTGGAGTAATGAGGTATCTGTGAGTAGGAGATAAAGAGAACTCTAAAGAAAGTAGGAAGAGCAGACATACTAGCACATAATACTCTAATACTGTACTATGTCCCTTACACCGTGGCTGAGAGAGAGAGAAGCCAAGGGAGAGTCTCCCCAGAGCTGAGATCTAAATATTGAGAGGTCATGGCCATAGCTTACTAAATGGATGAAAAGCTGCTAGTCAAACTTTGTGGCAATCTATCCCCTAGGAGACCAGAAATAAGCCATTCATGGGTGAATGGCCTGGGTGGTTCCGTTGGTTAAGCATCTGACTTCGGCTCAGGTCACGGTCTCACGGTACATGGGTTCGAGCCCCACGTCAGGCTCTGTGCTGACAGCTCAGGCCCTGGAGACTGCTTGGGATTCTGTGTCTCCCCCTCTCTCTATCCATGCCCCTCTTGCACTATGCCTCTGCCTCTGTCAAAAATAAATAAATATTTTTTAAAAATTAAAAATAAAAGCCATTCATGAGAAGGTGTTTCACTCAAGGTAATCTAGGGAAGAAACACCTGAATCAGTCGTCAGGGGAGGCTTCAAGGACTTTGCCCCAGGGGCTTCTGGGTAGCTCAGTTGGTTAAGCATCTGACTCTTGGTTTCAGCTAGGTCATGATCTCATGCTTCATGAGTTTGAGCCCCACTTTGGGCTCTTTGCTGAGAGCTCAGAGCCTCGAGCCTGCTTCAGATTGTCTGTCGGTCTGTCTGTCTGTCTCTCTCTGACCTTCGCCTGCTTATCCTCTGTCTCTCTCTCAAAATAAATAAACATTAAAAAATATATTCAAAAGAAGGAGAAGGAGAAGGAGAGGGAGAAGGAGAGGGAGAGAGAGAGGGAGAGGGAGAGGGAGAGGGAGAGGGAGAGGGAGAGGGAGAGGGAGAAGACGATGACCACCACCACCAGATCAAATAGTAGCTGGGTAGGCAGGACAAATCACTTGACTTACAAAAGTCTAGATCAGTCCTCTTGCATCATTTACACCATGTTCTGAGCACAGACAATGAAGGGATAGAGCATTAGCCGTGCTTCCTTTTTCACTACTTGTAAAGGGCAGAGTTAGACACACAGATAAATGAGCCAGGCTTAAGCCAATTCTTTCCCTTTTCACGAAATTGCTGTTAAAGAAATGTTCTTCGTTTATGTTCTGTAGTAGGACGGCATATGCCTTTGCCAGTGTGGCCGTAACAAAGCACCACACACGTCTTTTCTCAGAGTCCTGGAGGCTGAAAGCTCAAATCAAGGATTCAGCTTCTTCTGAGGCTTCTCACCTTGACTTATACATGGCTGTCATCGCCCTGTGTCTTCACACGGTCTCTCCTCCATGTCTGCTTCTGTGTCCAAATTTCCTCTTCTTATGAGGACACCAGGCATATTGGCTTAGGGCCCACCCTAATGCCCTCATTCTAACTCAATCCCGTCTTCAAGGACGCTCTCTGCAAAGACAGTTACAGTTTGGAGCATGGGGGCTTCGGGTACACAATTCAGTCCATATCAGGTGGTTAACCGTGGGGGGTGGTTAACTTCAGAATGCTTAGGTTCACATTCCGGATCAGCCAGTTTGGTATATCAGCCGCATAACACTGGGCACTTTACTTCTTCACCTCGAATCTCAGTTTCTTTAATAACTACTTTGCTAGTCCGTTGCGAGATATAAGGTGGCACAGGCAAAGTATTTAGAAGAACTTCTGGAGTATACTAAGAGCAACAGATATCAGCTGTTGGTCACGTTGATATTATTTTAAATCGTCTTTTATTAAAGATAAACACACAATGGGTACTTCCCAGATGACGTGATACCTCTGTGTATAATATCGTGGGAGGGGACACAAACCAATAATGACCAAGTTAAATTTGTGTTTTCCTCAGGACCTTTGCACACGCTGCGCTTGATGCTTGCACTTCTGCATTGCTGGCTTCTTCCAGCCTTTGCCCGGATGGTACACAATAAGAGAGGCCTTCCTCGGCCACTCTGTGTTAAGGAGGTGCTCGCTCATTCTTGCTGTCTATCCTATTGTCTTCTTTTTCAGTATCCTGAGTGTCAGTTCTCTGTCTTGTCCCCTGTAATGTCAACTATTTTCCTCATTGTTACATCCTGAGTTCCTGGCATGTTGAACACGGCACACGGATGGTGTTCAATGCGTGCTGTTTAATTGAGTAAGATACAGAAAGCTGTGCGACACTGTATGCGGAGGGAAGTACCGGGTGAATGAAGATATGTAGCCAGATGCTCAAGAACATAAATGGAAGGTCTCCAAAAGAAGAAAGGGATACATTCACTACATTTTGGGAATACTTACATTTTTGTAAGCCAGCGATAACAATATTCATTGTTTTTATTGCTGGAAAACCTTTATTCCCTTCCAGAACACTAGCCCCCAAATGACTACAGCAAGGAGATGGTATCTTACAATGTTACCTTTCAAATCTATAAACAGAGAGGCCCAACTCCTTCAACAACCATTGGAATCAAATGCAAATGGCACAACAATGTGAGCGCTTAATGAGCTCACATCTCCTTTCCGGTCCAACCCACTCCAAAGCATCAGAGCTGATCTTCAGGTTACCATAGACTTCCAAGGGGGTAGTGTCAGCTCTCCAGGATCCAGAGAAAAGGAAAGCAAAGTTCCAGAAAACACAAAGGCCATCAAGCCCAAACACACATTTCTTTGACCGAGTCCACAGTGCATGAATATCGCGATGATGATTCGTTTTGGTGTAGGGTTGTTTTGTCAGGTCTAAGTGGTCAGGCGGGCCATTTATATGGTCCCATTTTATTTTACCAGCACCAAACAGTTATGATCAGGTCAGATATGTTTTTTTGCATGCATAGATGAGCATCTGTGCACCTTTTTTTGCATGAAAATTTGAGCGCAATTCTTGTTAAAACGTCTAGCTCAAGTTATGAGATGATTTGAATTAGGAAACACTGCATGTATGTAACTTTGCCTGCCGTGAGCCTCTTATCACTTGTAGTTTTATTATCAGTATTTTAATTCCATGGTTGGATATGAAAGCCTGTCCAAATTTGAGACCACGATTTGACGATACTTTTCAAATACAAATTGAGATAATCCGACTCTATTAATATACAAAGAAGACTCTTAAAAATCAACGTTAAGGGCATCCGGGTGGCTCAATCAGTTAAGCATCTGACATCGGCTCAGGTCATGATCTCACAGTTCGTGAGTTTGAGTCCCGCTTCGGGACTCTGTACTGACAGCTCGGAGCCTGGAGCCTGCTTCAGATTCTGGGTCTCCTTCTTTTTCTGCCCCTCCCCAGTTCATGCTCTGTCTCTCTCTCAAAAATAAATAAACATTTAAAAAAATCAACTTTAAATTGAAGAAAGAAAAAAAAATTGTCTGCAGTCGGTACGGCAGTTCGGGTACAGCAAGGCGGACAGTCTTGCAGGGATCCGTGTGAGGGGCAATTCAATGTGGGACCCACATGGGATCAGGGGCAAACACGATCATTTTCTCCTAAGCACTACCCGACCAAGGATTTCACCAAGCGAAATACTGAAATTAGCATCTAAACCACATAGTATAAATGTAATGGACTCATTACATTTAGTTCATGTCACATTATGGATTTAATTCTTACCAACTCTTCAGCTTTGCTGACCTTTACAAGATGTTTATAAGGGACACCTGTACAGGCATATGAAGGGGACTTTCCTTGACAGAGCTGGACTCACGCCATTAGCCCCACCAAGATTCTGGTGCCCAGAAAGGTAAGTTCGATTTGTTCTTTCCAGAACAATAAACTTGGCAAAGAGTAGTCTTTGCTGTTGGTTATTCTGAAAGCATGGCAATTATTAATGTGGGTGGGGGTAGCAAAGCAAAGACCATTTATTTTGTCTGTTTTACAGAACGTGTAAAAGTGAGGTGCCATATGCAATTTTTTCTGCCATTATGTGTTCCTAAAAAACTTCATGTTCTGAAAAATTGAGCATTGAAAATAACAGGGTCCAATGGGTATATAGGGTCAGGTCAGATCATTCAAACGTACGCAACCTTGCAATCAGAGCCCACTAGGAACACGTTAATGATCTTTTTATAATAAAAAAATCCTTTTAAATGTTTATTAATTATTGAGAGAGAGAGAGAGAGAGAGAGAGAGAGAACAGAGCATGAGTGGGGGAGGGGCAGGGAGAGAGGGAGACACAGAATCAGAAGCAGGTTCCAGGCTCCGAGCTGTCAGCACAGAGCCTGACGCAGACCTTGAACCTATGAACCACAAGATCATGACCTGAGCTGAAGTAGGACACTTAACCCACTGAGCCACCCAGGTGCCCCCAACATGTTAACGATCTTAATAAAAATTCTAATCCGGTTAAAAAGACATTTGAAATTCCTAATCAACAAATACTTAAACAAACGTAGGATTTTATCCTTTTTATCCTTCTAAGTTTCTTGAAAATTTATTTTGAGAGAGAGAGAGTCAGGCCCAAGCAGGATCCAAGCTGTCAGCGCAGAGCCCCATGTGAGGCTTGCTCTCACGTCTGATTATGGCCTGAACCAAAATTAAAAGTTGGATGCTTAACCAACTGAGCCACCCAGGAACGCCGGATTTTATCCTTTTTTAAAAAAAGAAGTCAAAGGTGCTCAAGGGAAGCAACTCGAAGGAAAAACCAAGGTTGCTACAGTACAGAGATGAGAACAAAATATACCAAGAGTAAGGAAGAACCGGGCCAAAAGCACCTACATCAAGTTCTGACTAAACTGAGTCAAGGAGAGGACGGTGTGGCCAATGGCCATCATGTGGGAAATTCTGTTTCTCAGCGGTTTGCTCCATCCAGCTCTTGTTACTTGGTGACATAAAACATTTGTGGGAGGAATAATTCATTTTACATGTCAAGTTGACCGGGCTAAGGCAGGCCCTGATAGCTAGAAAAACATTATGTCTGGGTGTGTCAGTGAGGGTGCTTCTGGAAGAGATGATCAGCATCTGAACTGGGAGACTAACTAAAGCAGACTGCCCTCGCCAGAGCTGGTGGCACTGTCCAATCCACTAAGGGCCTGAAGAGAACAAAAAGTTAGAGGAATGGCAAATTCGCTCTCTGCTGAAACTGACACGTCCACACTCTTGGTTCTTGGGACTTTGGACTTGGAATGAATGACACCTTGGGAGTTCCTGGTATTCCATCCTGGAGATGGGGGGTCATGGGACTTCTCGGTCTCCAGAAGCACAGAAGCCAATTCATATTTATGTGTGTGTTATATATAAATATATGTGTATTAATAAAAACTCATGTGAGAACTAACAGGACTTCCTTGTGATATTAGCGATGTTTTCTTATTTACAATCACATATGAGCTTGTGCCCATCGGAGAAGCACGGTGGGGCCAGACCAGACTGGATTTCACTTGTAAGTATGTGTACTTATCTCTACAATCACTTGTTGATTTGAATCATTGCCTTTCAAACAAATCTTACTAAGTTTGGCTAAACAGTCCGTATTCCTTTTATTGGATATTGAGATCCCTACAACCCATTTCCTTTCTTTCTGGGCTACAGTTTTCTTCTCACCTTCTCTGGTTTGTTACAGGTCAGGGTTTCCAGGTACATTTTCTCTTCTTCCTTCCTCTTCTCACTATTGTCTGCTTAGCTTATTCTATATTAATCATCCTGTTCTTTGTTCTTTTTCTTTATTATTTTTGAGAGAGAGCACAAGAGAGCATGAGCAGGGGATACAGGTAGAGGGGGAGAGGGAAAGAGAGAGAGAATCTCAAGCGGGCTCCATGCTCAGTGAAGAGCCCAAGGTGGGGCTCGATCCCACAACCCTGGGATCATGACCTGAGCTGAAATCAAGTGTTGGACCCTCAAATGACTGAGCCACCCAGGTGCCCCTTATCCTTGTTCTTTTATTTATTTTTTTTAATGTTTATTTATTTTGGAGAGAGAGAGAGACAGGGCACAAGCTGGGGAGGGGCAGAGAGAAAGGGAGACACAGAATCCGAAGCAGGCTCCAGGTTCCGAGCTGTCAGCGCAGAGCCCAACCTGGGGCTCTAACTCATGACCCGCAAGATCATGACCTGAGCCGAAGTCAGACGCTCAACCTACTGAGCCACCCAGGCATCCCTTATCCTTATTCTTCATGTAACTGTGTTTTGATGGTAAGACATCTCATGTATACCTATATTAAGTGAGCAGTGTTCAAAGAAGCAACAATGTGTATTTAAAGAAGTTGAAACTTGCAGGCACACCTCCTGCAACATATGACCAACCCACTTTTCAACTAGCTTATTAGCTTCACTGTGTACACAAATATAACGCTCTCAGATATGTGTGTCCGCTTTCAGGGCCGCCATAACCCATCACCACAAAGTGGGTGTTAGTTTTACTTTCTCACAGCTCTGGATTCCAGAAGTCCAAAGTCAAGGTGTTAACACTCTCTGACGCTCGTTGGCCTGCAGACGCATCACTGCCATCTTGGCCCCTTTCTCCATGTTGAATTCTCCTTTGTGTGCATGTTTTCTTTCCTTCTGTTCCCTCACAACACCCGGCATTGGTTTTAGGGCCCACACTAATCCTGGATGACCTCATTTTGAGATCTTAAAGAACATCTGCAAAGTACCTCTTTTTCCAAATAAGGCCACATCCCGGGTCCCGGGGAACATAACTTTTTGAGGGGCATCATTCGACGCACTACAGCACAACTGACGCAATTTCTGTTGTCATGGAACGATGACGATGGATTTTGTTTAATTGTTGACAGTCTGTTGTTAAATGGCTGGTGTGGTTGGGACGAGACTCAGTGGCTGGGAGAGTTTTACTCTGTTTGAAATTAACTTATTTTTAGTGATTCTACGACCTTGTTTGTATGAGTTGAATGCCCCATGAGAAAGCACGTTGATTAGACAGACGAGTTCACTAGGAAAAAGTGACTCAGTAGGCCCAACAGTATTCACTTTGGCTCTCCCTCACAGGCAATGTAAGTCTTAACAAGTCAACTTCTTTACAGCAACCGGAGTGTGAAAGCATTCATAAATTACACAAATTCTCATAGAGGGAAAGTGAAATTTACCTGCAGGGAAAAATACAAATGTAAATTATTTTCTAGAGTTTATTGTGTTTGTAGCAAGAGATGATGATTGTTTCCACTTCTGACCCTAAATACAACACACCAACACACGCACAGGTACCCCCACACCCACACCCACACCCACCAACACACATACACAAACACACACGAGCACACACACACACACACACACACACACACACACAGGTACATCAACACATAATACACCAATATACACCAACATACACACACTCACACACACACACACACACACACACACACCAACCTAACTGAGCACGGTTAGACTCAGACTAAATTCCCGAAGTGATGTGAAGCAACTCACACGTATAGATACGGCAAACAGTAATTAAAAGCAATGAATGTATTTACTTTAGTTTTTCCTTTCAGTACATTCCAGAGTCTTTTCTTAATCTTCCATTATTGCTCACTTAATTAATGACAATGTTGCCACATTTCTTTTACATAACATACCATTCCCCGGCAAATGCAAGGAGATCTTGGCACACAAGGCTATTGTTTCTCTTTTCACTGTTCTTTCTGTACAGCACTGAGCAATATGAGTCCCAATTACTTTACCCACCGAGAAAGCAAAGTTTAAATCAGAGCCTTTAATCAGAGGGCTACCTGAAGCTTTGACATCATTAGATGAAACTAACTGCATAACTTTAGCAACTGAGTTTACACACATTAGCAGAATTTTACTATTATCATTTCTGTTAGCATCTGCTGTTTTTGTTGTTGTTTTAGCAATACCAGGGCTCCTGGGGCACCTGGGCATCTCATTCGGTCGAGCGTCCGACTTCGGCTCAGGTCATGATCTCGCGGTTCGTAGGCTCGAGCCCCGTGCCGGGCTCTGTGCTGATGGCTCAGAGCCTGGAGCCTGCTTCAGATTTTGTGTCTCCCTCTTTATTCCTCCCCTGCTCACACTCTGTCTCTCTCTCTCTCTCTCTCTCTCTCAAAAAAATAAAGATTAAAAAACTAAAAAATAATCATAATACCAGGGCTCCTGGTAAAGTGTAGGTGACTCTTCAGAGACCTGAGTCAATGTCCAAAAAAATCTAGTTTTTTGGGGGGGGCTTCTTGTGTGGTCAGCTATAATCGCTTTTCCTAGACCCACGGGGCACGCTTCCAGGTCCGAAACGTGCACAGGCTACGGCTTGACCCTTCAAGGTGCTATCAAAACATAAATACATTTCTTTGGAGAAAACTCCCTGCTCCAGCATGGCCCCTTGAAACTGTCCAACTTGATCTGTGATTCCTGCTGAGATATGCATTACATCATGGTCTATTTTCGGCTTGTTACATTAATCAAAACCAATGCCATTTATTAAACAGCTTCCTGCAGCTCAGGCATTTGAAATGAAGAGTGCCAGCAAGCAGCTAGCTGCCAAACACCATGAACGAAAGAGGTGGGCTGGATTGGAGTCATGTACAAATTGAATTTCAAGTGACTGAGCAGCCTCTTTATCTCTGGGTGACACAACCGGGGACTGTGGCTGTGTGCTTAAGGAAATGAAACCCAGAGCCACGGTTCAATCATGGGGTGGTTACCAGGGCCCTGCCCAGCAGTCTTTCCGGAACCGCTGATGAGTGTGACCTTTACAAAAATGCACAAAGCCTTGATTTCTGCCCGGTTAACCTTTCCAAGCCGGAACCCCTCTGTGAAACCTACCCACGGCAGAGGGAAGCTTCAGAATCAAAACAGAAACACACATTTTATGAAAGAGTGAGTACAAACACCTGCCCGCCCGCACGTATTCTCGGAGGATGAAGACATTGAACCCGATCTCAATTATTCTCTCAACTGTGTGTTTTCAGGCATTTACACTCCTCTTCCTCTGGAGCAGGAAAGTACCGGTACTCAGTGTAGTGTCAACCCTGTACTTCAATTCGTTTGCTTCACTTCACAATAGGCTTGGCCGAAACTGGTGGTGAGAATGGAAATTATGTATGTTCGGGAATTGCCGAAAGTCCCTGAGTCCATTTGCCCACTGTTAAATAATGACCGAGTGCACGTGCTGAGAGAAGGGGCAGGTATTCAACTGACAGCCTCCGTTTCCACCACTGAGCCAACCAGGAAAACCATGGGGATTGGAGAGCGTTTCAAATGTAAGGGATTTTCATGGCGAGGGTGGAGGGCACAGAGCGTTACGACGGTGACTCTAGCAATATTCGTACTCTATTATAACAATGCATCAAGCCTTCCTTCCTTGGTTCCTATCTGCTTTTAATAATATTTTGTTTTTAAGTGAATCTAATTCTGCTGATTATTAATATATTGATTCAGACCACATTCATCACTAAGAAAAAGTAAGTCAAGCAGCTTATCTAACCCTCTTTTATATTTTTAATGTTTATTTATTTTGAGTGAGAGAGAGAATGAGGGAAAGGCAGACAGAGAGGAGAGAGAGAGAATCCCAAACAGGCTCTGCAGTGTCAGCACGGACAGAGCCTGACATGAGGCTCGAACTCATGAATCAGGAGATCATGACCTGAGCCGAGATCAAGAGTCAGACATTCAACCGACCGAGTCACCAGGCGCCCCTGACCCTCTTTTAATATCTAGTTCTAGGAGTTGCATTTTCACTACTAGGCTTTTCTCTTGACTGAGTTCTTTGCGTACCCCATCACGTGACTCGCCTAGCAAGCAAGCCCATGAAGCAGTGAGAATAGGCTAAGTTATTATTATTGATGAGAAAACTAACGTCCAAAGAGGTTGAAGAGCATGTCAAAGGTCAACATGGCAAATCACTAGTAATCCTCGAATGTCAACCTTCCTGTTCCGTGATTTCTATGAAGAACAAGGGAGCCGGCAGTAAGGCTATGGGGGAAACCGGTGACTTCAAAAGACAACTCTGATTGTCTTTACAGACTCTCAATCTGCAGCTTCCTGTTTACCATATTCACTGGAGAAACCTTGTCAAAGTGCAGGAAACCCCTGCTCTGCAAACACCCAGCTTAGAAACACCATCCAGCCAAGTGATCGACCATGAGATACTGCGGGGAGGGGGCAGGGCAAACTTTTAGAGACTCAATTTAGAAGTGAAAAAAAAAAAAAAAAAAAAAGTAGGAGGGAGGATACGCTGCAAAAGAAGAAAGAAAGAACAGATGACCTCCACCATGGTTCATTCATTCGCGCAGCCGCCATGGGTTAGGCAGAAAAACTGCCACAGGAGAGAGTCCGTGAAATTCACAAACCCCTTTTATTCCTCTGGTTTGAGGCACTGCACTAAGTGCTGAGAATACAGATCCAAGATGGTCTATAAATAACTCCAAGCAGAGGCTGGGTGTGAAGAACGCTACTAGGAAAGTACTAGGAAAATGAGAACACAGAGGTTGGAAAGTTGATGTCTGGCTGAGGTAACCGGGGAAAGGCTGTGAGTCCAAGGCTGGGGCTGTGATGGATGAGCCGGGCTCCCGAGTTCTCAGAAGTCAGCCTCACAAGGTATTACTCCCTGGATCCCGATTTGAAACCCAAAACGGTTTTGTGGGGGGTGTTTTAGGAATCCAGACGCTTTTATAAAATGTAAAATACGTAAAGCAATGGACACAGCGTGAAGCAAATTCATACTGCTATGTCTTAGGCCCTTCTGTTTCCCAGGTATCTATATCATCGCTCGTTTTCCCCTCAGTACACATTATAATACCGTTTTACAGAGGGGGACACTGAGGCTTTAAAGAGGCCAAGTCACTTCACCTTCACTAGGAACGGGACATTAATGTAGTTATCTTCAAGCAAGAAAAAAAATGCAAAATGCTCTTACAAATCACAACCCGCACAGATAACCCAGCCCTACTTGCTATTTAGGGAACTACACGGTGTCGGGTCTTCCACAAAAGAGGCTTCAGATGGTGAATTGTGTCAGTGTACGTGACCCCCCTTTCAAACCTCCCATGTGTAATGCAAACCTTTCCAAAATACGTTTTCTTTTCTGTAAGACAATGTCCCTTTTATTTTGACTAAGTATAGTTTCTCTCCCTCCTCACTGTTCAATACAGGAGGCATCTGTCCCCAAACACAGGACTTAGCTTAAGTTAAAAATAAAAATGAAGGGGCACCGGGGTGGCTCAGGTTAGGCACCCAACTTTGGCTCAGGTCATGATCTCACGGTACTGAGTTCGAACCCCGCATCAGACTCTGTGCTGTCAGCTCAGAGCCCGCTTTGGAGCCTCTGTTACCCTCTCTCTCTGCCTCTCCCCTGCTGGTTCTCTCTCTCAAAATAAATAAAAAACTTGGGGCGCCTGGGTGGCTCAGTCGGTTAAGCGTCTGACTTCGGCTCAGGTCATGATCTCGCGGTGTGTGAGCCCGAGCACCGCGTCGAGCTCTCTGCTGACGGCTCGAAGCCTGGAGCCTGCTTTGGATTCTCTGTCTCCTTCTATCTCTGCCCCTCCCCGACTTGTGCTCTGTCTCTCAAAAATAAATAAATGTAAAACATAAATAAAAACCTCAAAATAAAAATAAAAATAAAAATGAGGGTGTGTAGGGTATATGTAAGTGTGAAGGCTGATCCCACTTGAGTGACTGATGAGTGCCCTGGGGGGAAAGTATTTTATGCTGTCAACTCTGGCCTGTGTCTTCAGAGGCAGGGCCTCAATGTATTTGCTGTTCGCATTGCTCTGGCTCTGCTGCTTTAAATTTGGGGTCCCTAAGAAATCCACGTGAGCAACTTTCTTGGAGCCTTCAAAGTAGAGCCAAATGCTTGGTCCTCAGCGGGAAAGCGACTTTAATTAATTCTGGACGAACCTTTCCATTGAAAAGCAAAACACGCCCGCCCCGAGGCTTTTCAGAAAGGTTAGGCTATACCTTTTCCCTCTTATTGTTTATGAAGCGGATGTTAGGGTTTGTCACGCAAGTCTCTATCTCCTGTGTTGTTGTGGGTGAATCCGCCTTTTAATAAAAGACAAACAAAATAAAACAAGCAAGCAGCAAGCAAAAAAAAAAAAAAAAAAAAAAAAAAAAAAGCCCGTTTATAGCCAATTAACTTGTCGATTCTAGCAAGAACTAAACCAGAGTATAAAATATTCCATCACAATAAAATATGACTAAAGACCTCATCAATACTCATTTAGCAAATGCTTCGTACTGGACCATCTTTTTCTAATACTTACCAATTCCATTATTTCTTATTTCAGTGAACATGTTAGGAAAAAAAAAAAAAAAAAACTAAGTGAAATGGGATTAGGTTTGCCATTTGTCATTTACTCAGAGTGGAATTCTGGTCTGACATGTGGGCACTCCTAGCCAGAGCTTAATGCTTCCAGTAATTATAAGGATCATGTAGAGTATGTTGATTGGTGGGGGGGAAAAAATCTTTATTAACTGCTCAGAAATAGTTAATTCTTCATTACTCAGAGCACTGCACTAGAGACTGCTGCCTGTGAACCATGGATTAGAGTTTATGATAGTAATAACCTCCCTGAAAAAACATTTGTTACTATACTTAATGACCAGATTTCAGTGCATTAACCTTCCTTGGGAGGTCAACTAACAAAATGGATGTTAACTGCTTGTAACAACCAATTCCTCTGAAATTAATATTTAGATGCCTTTGGTGTCAAAAAACCTTCCTTCCATATCAGGGCATTAAAAACACTTCTAAATTATTAACAGCAGGCAGAATTCAAGGGCTGAAGGATTTCCATTGCAACGCTCTTTATTTGTCCTCAGCCTCTTCCTATTTTCGTGAACAGAGTTCTCTTCTGCAGGAACAAGGAAGGCATTCAGGGAAATTAGGTCTCAAAAATGCATGTGGGTCAACAATGCACTGCAGTTTTGAAAAGGTCACCCTTTAAGTTCAACAGAAATAAACATAATAGGAGTGTGAGAGTAGATCCCGAGCCTGCGCTGGGAACCTGACAGCGACAGACTCCCGCCAGGCCTCAGGCCACAGCCTCCTCGCCACCTGTCAGGAACTCCTTAATGACATTTTGGCGTCCCTTCTGCAATTGACCTGCTAGCTCGGCTCTCCAGCCCTGCCCTCCCCTCCCCTCCCCACCCCCACCCCCACCTCCACCTCCGCCCCCGTGCCTCCAAATTGGAAACAAACCACATTTAAGTCAAAAGAACTTTGCAACTATTTCCTTCCCAAGCAATCCCAGAACATAAAACATGTTCTGAAAAGCTGCACCGTTCCCTGGAGAAATTTTATGATTTGGTTACTGCGCGGTGTGCTGCTCCTTGGCCAGGGTAGCCTTGAGTCCGTGCCAAACAATGAAGCAATGCTATTATTAGCCTTCCCATTCAGTGGCGACAAAGCAGTCCGTGTTTCTATTTTCAGACTGCGCTCCTCTAGTGCAATAGATATGCAGAAACTTCGACTCAGGGCCAGCAGGGCACGGGGAGGGGCAACATTGGCATCTCTTGCCAAAACATGCACAGGGGCATGAACATGGAAAATGTTTTCATGGTCGTATTTTTAGGCGGAGGAAAACACAGACAGCCACAGCCCTGGCTGCCCCGACTTCTTGTTTCAACAGAAGCTTAACTACTGGAGTTGGGATAGCACCTCTGAGATATCAGTGATGCTGGGGCCATGTTTAAATAATTTTCCCAGGTCACCAGGACGCAGTAACTTCCGTGACTCAGTCATTTACATCAGTCTGTGTGCGGCATGAACAACCAGCATCGCAGGGAAGAGTGACCCGGCTGATATATATGAGTGACCATGTAAAATGGGGCGCCCGGGTGGCTCAGCGGGTTAAGCATCCGACTTCGGCTCAGGTCATGATCTCAGGGTTTGTGGGTTTGAGCCTGGCGTGGGCTCTGTGCTGGTCACAGACCTTGCTTGGGATTCTCTCTCCCTCTGTCTCTCTGCCCTTTCCCCACACATGTGCACTCTCTCTCTCTCTCTCTCAAAATAATAAACTGAAATAAAATAAAATAAGATGTACGCATGAAAAGGCCTCTCTCTTCCTCATGTTGTAGTCAGTTGGAAGCCCAGTAGCAAGGTTTCCAGAGAGGGCAGGCAACTTGTGGACACTGTTTTCTGTTTTTAAGTTTATTTATTTATTTATTTATTTATTTATTTATTTAATTTATTTAGTGAACGTGCGTAGGCGAGCGCACAAGTGAAGGAGGGTCAGAGAGAAAGGGACAATCCCAAGTAGGCTCCATGCCACCAGTGCAGAGCCAGATGTGGGGCACAGACCCACACACCATGAAATCATGACCGACTGAGCCACCCCAGTGCCCCCATTCTGGGTTTTTTCCACTGCGCTATAATGGACATACAGTATATTAGTTTCAAGCATAGAGTGTAATAGTGTGATATTTGTATATACTGAGAAATGATTACCCTGTTAAGTCTAGTGAACATCAGTCCCCATACGATGTTACAAAATTTGCTTTTCTTGCGATGAGAACTTTTACGATTTATTCCCTTAGTAACTTTCAAATATATGGTACGGTATTATCAACTATAGCTGTCATGTTGTATATTATACCCCCTTGACTTATTTTATAATTGGATGTTTGTACCTTTTGACCCCCTTCACCTATTACCCATCCCCCCCAACAACCACTTCTGGCAACCACCAATCTGTTCTATCAGTGAGCTCGGTTTTGTTATCGTTGTTTTAAGATTCCACACGTAAGGGAAATCATACGGCATTTGTCTCTCTTGGACTGATTTATTTCACTTAGCATTATGCCCTCAAGGACCACCATGGTGTCACAAATGGCAAGATTTCCTTCTTTGTATAGCTTAATAATATTCCATCATAAATATATATAAAGCAAAGTTTCTTTATCCATTCACCTGTTGGTGGATCCTTAGGCAGCTTCCATACTTTGGCTATTGTAAATAATGTTTCAGTGAACATAGGGGTGCATCTATATGGTTTTGAGTCGGTGTTTTCATATTTTTTGGACAAATACCCGGAAATGTAATTGCTGAATTATATGCTGGTTTTATTTTTAGTTTTTTTGATGAACCTCCATACTGTTTTCCATAGTGGTGGCACCAGTTTCCACTCTTACCAACAGTACACGCGTGTTTCCTTTTCTCTACATCCTTGGTAACATTTGTCACTTGTGGTTTTGATTTGCATTTCCCTGATGATTAGTGATGCTGAGCATCTTTTCCTGTAGCTGTTGCTTCTTTGGGGAAGTATGACTTCTTTGGGGAAATATCCATGTAGGTCCTCTGTGCATTTTTAATGAGACTTTTTTTTTTTTTTTTTTTTGCCATGGAGTTGTATGAGTTCTTTATATATTTTGGATTTTATTAAAAAAAATTTTTTTTCAACGTTTTTTATTTATTTTTGGGACAGAGAGAGACAGAGCATGAATGGGGGAGGGGCAGAGAGAGAGAGGGAGACACAGAATCGGAAAGAGGCTCCAGGCTCCGAGCCATCAGCCCAGAGCCTGACGCGGGGCTCGAACTCACGGACCGCGAGATTGTGACCTGGCTGAAGTCAGACACTTAACCGACTGTGCCACCCAGGCGCCCCTATATTTTGGATTTTAGACCCTTATCAGATGTATGATTTGCAAACCTTTTCTCCCATTTAGATAATTTCATTTTGTTGACGATTCCCTTTGCTGTGCAGAAGCATTTTAGTTTGATATAGTCATATTTATTTTTACTTTTGTTGCCTTTGTTTTTGGTATCATATCCAAAACACCATCACTAAGATCTATGTCTAGGAGCTTACCGCCTCTATTTACCCCCAGAGGTTTTATGGTTTCAGGTCTTACATTCAAGTCTTTAATGCATTTTGAGCTAATTTTTGTGTGTGGGGTAAGAAAGGGGTCCAATTTTCCCAACACCCTGGCTTTGGCTCTTTGGCTCTTTCGTGGTTCCACACAAGTTTTAGGACTTTTGTGCTACTTCTATGAAAAACACTATTGGAATTCTGATAGGGCTTGCAATGAATCCGTACATTGCTTTGCGTACTATAAATTGGGCACTTTTGACTTTTTTTTTCCCCTCACGGATACTTGTGTAATATTGGAAATTAAGTAGACGGGAGTCCATTAAATTTTTTGGCGTGTTTCCATTTATAAACAAGATTTGCTGTCTGACCATGCAGGTAGGACAAGTTGTGTATAATAATGATTTTAATTTAATAGCCAGATTCTTCCTCGCTTTGGGAATCCTTGCTAATTGAGAGGTTGTTCTGCCCTTGCATACATATTATTCCTCTTTCCTCTTGTAGCTGCTTTTGGCTTTGTTTTTATGGCCTTACGAAAAATTTTTTTCGCAAACAGGAAATAAGCAATGTTTTTCTTTTAAACTGTGACAAGTTCTACCTTTTTAACAAAGGCATCGAGGAAAAGATCTCCTTTCAAATACGAAGCTGAAATGTCAACTGTGGGTCCTCTCTCCATCCCCTGCCCTCATTTTCCATGGAAATATCAACTACCAGCTGCTGGCAGCCAGTTCTTAGCCATCCGGTTTTCAATGATAGGCGTGATTAAAATATAGTAATTGCCTTGGACTGCTTTATCTGTAAACTGATAAGATTTCTGAAAGCTATTTAATTATCATGTGAATCATTAACTTCATCATGTTTACAGAGAATATGTTATCTCCCCTGCTTCTTGGGAACTGTGGATCCTTCATCAGTGACCTGGAATGGTTGCTGAGTGTGATTCGGGTAATGTACCTGTGCAATTCATTAATGCCAGGTAGAGTTTTAAATCAGCATTTTGACTGTAGTGTTGTTCACTTAATGAACTTCGATGCACTGCTTCCTGAAAACCCCTTTACGGTTTCTGTTGGCTCCATATGGCATTCTGATGAGCTTACACTTCTCCTTAAGTGTTTCTATATCAGAAAACAAGAGCAAAGCTAAAACAAAGTGAGTCATCTGGTTTTGTCTTTGCTTTCCCTGCATGAGATAATGTGGAGGTGTTAATTACAAGACTTCACTGAGTCTTGACTAATAACAGTGTGCAAACAAATGTATGTCAGGCTCAGCCACAGAAAAGCTTCTACTAATAAGGTAAAACTAGCAATTAGAGCTGACAATGAAGTAATACTTTCCGTTGAATATTCATTAATGAAGTTCTTGTTTGGGAGAAGGGAGGCTTCTGATTGTCCAGATGGAAACCCAGAATAGGAGCCCTGGTCATTCTTTTTAAATGAATTAACCACCGTTTGGTGAGCGAGCACACTGGATTAATTCCCTTTTGTACTAATGCACTGACCCTTTGCTTCAAAGGCAGAGCCCTGATGGCAACTAAGATTCCTCAATCCGTGACCTTGGCATAATAGGGACAAATTGAATTCCCAGAAAGAGAAAAATGATAGTGACCAGAGAACATCACTACATAGCACGTTTTATTGAAATTCTCCACTGCAGCTTGTAGGGTTTCAGGGAGAAAGAATGTGATTAGCTCATGTAACCCACTCATGGCACTTGGCCTCATGCTTTCCTTCATTTTCCTTTTTTCTTTCCTTCCTTCCTCTTTTCTCTCTTTTCAGAAAGCGGTTTTGAAAGGCTTCTTTAAGCCCACAAGATCCTCTACTTTCAGGTCAAAAAGAAGCCTCTCTCCCTCCAGTAAAGGGTTATCAGGCATCGACTGCACGATTATTTCTGAAATAATAATAAAAAATAATCAAGAGTTGTACCACCCGGGCAATACACCTTTTTAGCATTTCTTCGCAAAGATACACAAATGAGGGACTCTATTGATGAAAACATTTATTTAGGTGACACTTAATAGTTCAACATGTACTTAAGGAGATACAAAGGGTTTGTTTTCTTATGATTTGGTTTTGGACTGAAAGAACACACAAATCTTCCACTGGAATAAATGCTGGAAATGTCAAAATCTTAGAATGGATCATGACCTGTGTAAAATAAAACAATCTACTGTTTTGACTTTCTTAAGTGGCTCTGTGCCCAGATTAAAAAGCCACAGTCTCAGCCTCTTCGCAGTTACCGACGGCTACATAGCACACATCTGGCCACTGGTAGATATAAAAGGAAGTTACTCAAAGCTTCTCAAAATAGGACAGAAGCAGCTGGGAGGCACACATTCTGTTGTGGCTGTGTTCTTCTGCAGTAGCTGGAACCAATGAGCCGTTTTGCAGAAGGAAGAAACGAAGAGGTTCTGAGAGCCAGCAATTATGGTCCTCTGGACCTCTCTTCACTTGAGGATCCCTCCCTCCTCCTTCACAGTGGTCACGCCTGGAATTTCTGGGTCTTTGATGTGCATAGCCAAATGTAATTCCTAACTAAAATAGAATATGGCGTCAGAACGGGTAGGGGGCGTGAAGAGGCAAAGAGGCTTCAAGTAACAGAACCTAAATAGAACCTAAAATACTTGGTTAATGGAAGCGGGGGACTAGTGAAGGCTGTAATACAAGTAGGGCTGGCTAGTTGATCCATATCAACACAGGGCAAAACACTTCTTTTCAGACTCTTGAAAAGCAGTCTACGGACTCCTATGTGACACAGAATGTTGGCATATGCTAAGCCCTTCTTGCCGCTTTTAGCAAAGCTCTAATGGACAGATGAACTGTCTCCGGAGACAGCCAGTCTACCCAGATGTGGAAGAAAATTCACCACTGCTAAGAGAGGTGCTTTTGCCCAAGACCAGCAACCGAGGTTGTTTGAGAATTCCAAAATGTACAGTCTTTCATTAGTTACGATATCTGTTTGCTAGAATAGAAACCAAAATTTCAATGTAAAATTAAAAAAATACAGAAGCTTAGGGGGCGCCTGGGTGGCTCAGTCGGTTAAACGTTCGACTTCGGCTCAGGTCATGGTCTCGAGGTCTGTGAGTTTGAGCCCTGTGTCAGGCTCTGTGTTGACAGCTCAGAGCCCGGAGCCTGCTTCAGATTCTGTGACTCCCTCTCTGTCTGCCCCTCCTCTGCTCACACTTCTGTCTCCCTCTGTCTCTCAAAAGATAAGTAAACATTAAAAAAAAAAGTTCAAAAAAAAAAGACAGAAGCTTAGTTCTCTCTCCTGTAACAGTCTGAGGGTAAGCAGGATAAGCTGTAAGGTATGTGGTTCCATGATGCCTTTCTCTCTCAGGACTTCTGAACCCACAAGGTATTGTCTTTGTCGCAATTACCCAAGATGACTCTCCACCACCCTGACAGCAAGGGGAAAAGAGGGAAGGAGAGGGCCCTTTCTTCTCTTTAAAAGCATATGCTGGAAGTTGCACGTGTTATTTCTGCAATTAACCTATTAGAGAGAATTTAGGCATACAGCCACTCCTCACCGTAAGATCTTTAATCTGGGCCATCATAAGCTCTGCTATAAGCCTTGGCTTCTACTATCCTGGAAGGTGGGAAGAACTGGCATTTTCTCCCTTGTAGGGTTGAAAATCCAATTTCTCCTCTATCTCGAATGGAAACTCTTACAGGCCAAGGACTATACCTTCTCTTTCCTCTTCTTTTCCTCTTCTGACAATCAGGTCTTAAAAAGCGGACCAAAGCAATCTTAAATTCCTCAAGGCTTCACTTTTTCTTTCTTTCTTTCTTTCTTTCTTTCTTTCTTTCTTTCTTTCTTT